>NC_053412.1:6936183-7236183 GCF_016859285.1 Xiphias gladius
CTTACCTGCCATCAAATCTGTGTTTGAGGAAGTCAAACAGTGCTTTCTGCATCATGTCTGTTACCTGCATAGACAAAAAGAAGTTATATGCAGTAGTTATTTTATTGGTTTTATGGTTTTAGATGATTACTGGGTTGCTTTAAGGTGCAGTTCATGTTGTTTTAAGGATAAACTTTTGATTCTCTTGACTCTTTTGCATGATTTTAAAAATCGAATTTCTGTTTAATTCTGATTTGGCGGCATATTTTAATGTTATCTATCTAAGTAATTTTATTGCTGTCTATGTAAGACAGCACACTCAAAAAATTTAATCTCAATGAGGCTCCTCTGGTTAAGTAAAAAATAAACTTGTGGCATTTTTATCCAGCTGTTACGCTATGGACATGATTCTCAACCCTGGTTCTTTGTGTGTGTAGTTTGAATGCTAGTTTGGTTTCTCTTAACAGTTACACTGAATTGCCATAGACTACTAATCTGTCCACAGTGTTTTCCCTAGTTCCTGCCCGGCGATGCTGGGAGATGCTCCAGCCGTCCTATGACCCTAAATATGAATAAGCCCCCATCAGGCAAATCCAGGAGGACAAGACATATTTCTTTTGTTGGTAAAAAAAAACATAATGACATATGATACCTTATCTGAATAAATAGGATGGATCTGACATCTTCAACCCAAATGTTTACCATTTTACCAACACCAATTAAAGTAAGAAGAGTAACTTCCCGGTTGAGTGTACAAGTATTTTTGTACATAGTAGTGTTTCTTTTATCTACTATGCATTTTAAACTCCATCCATTAATTTTTCCTTATTGTTTTTATTTGTCCAATAGTAGCATCAGTATTATTGTCAAGAAAATAACTCTTCTAGAAATGCAATAATCATTACTTGCTATATTGACAAAACAGTCCACATCTTAATTGTCTCACAAGTTCAGATCCTAAATACAGCCTATCTGCATCAGTTTATCTACAAACCTCTCCACAAACAATTAATAGCTCTTGGATTTCATTGTGACATGACAATTATAGAGCAGTATATTGTCCCTAATATTTTGCACATTATTTGTGAACAGTGCCTTTATAGAGAAGCAATGAATGCAATGAGGCAGTCAACGGGAGAAGCTCTTTGCAAAAAAAAAGCTCAAATCTGCCAATTACACAACATATTTTCATCTGACCTCTTAGTCTCCTCATTAGTCTGGCTGCAATCTGGATGCTACGTGGGTGATGACACACACACACACACACAATTATCTGCGCCAACAGCGAGCTATTATGGACTGAGAGAAAGACGTACAGGACTCATCTCCTTCCTGTAATTTTGTAATTTTTGCATCGGTAAACATCACATTTTAATAAGCTATATTTTTAGGCTTTTATTGACACCAAATCAGTGATATTTATCGTGTCTGAACAAAGACTCTTAATCAGTGACAAAAGTAAAAGGATATTTTTGATTTTCTTTCCAACTGTAAGGATTAACAGCTCACCTCATAACCCTTGAGCGAGGGTCCCACGAGCACTACAGGCCTCATGGAGGGAACCACGTCGTACGGGGGAATATGCTCCGTCTGTTAAAGCAAAAATA
This sequence comes from Xiphias gladius, assembly GCF_016859285.1. Lineage (NCBI taxonomy): Eukaryota > Metazoa > Chordata > Actinopteri > Istiophoriformes > Xiphiidae > Xiphias > Xiphias gladius. The sequence continues at coordinate 6,937,770 of NC_053412.1, forward strand.
TTTAATCAGCAGCAGTTGACTCATCACAAACAAAGCAATGGACCCAAAGTAACTCCACAGAAGACACTGTTTAACATAAAACCAAAGAGTGAGTTGAACTTCAATTACAATCAAATGTGTTAAATGGGAGGCTGGTATATTGCCATGTTGGTGCATGTAGCAAATGATAATGTACTAATTGTTTTAACTTGTCAAAATGTAATAACAAAAATAAATATAAAATAATTTCTACTGAATACATGGATGCAATTAATTCAGTCAAAATGTCAAAACATTTTGACTGAGACTGCTCCACTTTTCCTGATAATGTATGACATTATTTGATGTACTAATAAATGTTTTCTCATTTGCTACATAGATGGATGGATATGATTCGCTATACTGATGTTGTAAAATCACAAAACAGTCTAACCCGTTCACACAATACCAGACCAAATATCACAATAAAATGGAGCACAACGATACCATACCATGCCAAAGTGGTAATACTAGATATTACTAGATATTATTTATTTATGTAAATTTGTTTAAAGATGCTGATCTGATGAGCCGATAGTAGGAAACTATACAACCAAAACCAAAACAAAAAAAATGAAAAAAAATACTATCACACTCCAATAGTCATATTAAAGCAACATAATTTTGTATTTCTTTTTTATGTGTAGATAGTCAAAAATATGAATTGCCACATTAACCCGTCGGCTCTAATACAAACTGGACACTGGCTATAGAAGCAGAGAATTTAATGTTGAAATTTAAATACCACCCTATTTATAGCACTGAAATATTTTACTCTATCTGTATTAATGTGGTTTGAATGCCCCCATGTGAAATTTCCAGGAGGTGTTTGTGTTTTTGTGTTTTCTTTGATATTGATTTTTTTTTAGTCTGGTTTCCCAAAAATGTTATCAAAACTATTACCATAAAACGTATCATGTATTTAGGCAGCTGCAGTTATGAGCCTTGGCACTAAAGTACTTTGGCATCAAAGGAATGGTGATGATTTGGCACCGTACACTTCAGTACTGCTGAAGCGTTATGTGCCCTCGGATGTGGCATGAGGTTGTAACTTCCTATCAGACAAAACGTTTCATTGCTACTAGTTCCTGTCATTTTATGATGGCAGCAACAAGTTACTAGTGGATGGTAAATGAGTGGGTTTTACCGTCACCAACTTACCACTTTCTGTTTCTGTTTTCCTGTAAGAGGGGAGAGAAGACAGTGACAGTGTTGTCAGTAGCTGCTGGTAGGGGAGGCTTCACCATTATATCTCAGTAACGTCCAAACATGCTTCACATGAGCAACTTTTCATCATAATTCTTAGCAAATGAAACCTATCAAGGATAACCAGCACGATATAATATGAAACATAAAAAGTATTTCTATTGTCCTAAGGTTATATTCACAAAGTCACATGAGTGCAGTTCAGAGGGGGGTTCATAGTCTTGTCGTTGGGTTCACACTGTAGTAAGCTCCAGTCTCAGAGCGCCTGCAGTCCTCAACTGGAGGAAGAGGAGGATCAAGGGAAAATGTACCAACAACTCTACGCAGTGAACTTATGCTCTAAGCAGAGACATGGGAAGGCTTTAGAGTTTTATTCTCTCTGTTGTTGCGATTCAGGTAGCTTGGCGCTAAGATGTCAGCTGGCTATTAACAGCCCTCTCCCCCTGTCCGATGTCCTCACCTGCCGAGGATATGAGGGGTCGGATAGAGGCAGATACCTCATCCTCTACACTTGAAGAAGAGTTCCCTCCAGACTTACTGGAAAAGACAAGAGGGGATAAAAAAAAAGAAGAAGAAGACAGAAACACACCATGGTATTAATGCAGAAAATGACAGAAAAGGTAAAAAATAAAACTACCAAGGCTTAAACCGATCATTCACTGCAAGGTGTAAAACATGGAAGGAAAATATTGACTAACAATACTTTTGTGTTGCAAGGATTAAAAAAAAAAACATATTTGGTGTACTCAAGTCGTACCCGATTGACAGAAGAAATGAGCGATCAAGTGCGAAATGTTCACATTTAATGGACTGTAATTACTATTTTGAGGGCTGATATCTGATTTCTTCCACTTGGCATCACAAATCTTGTCAACACAGGTAGGACAGACAGTCAATCCACTGATGTCAGAAGTCCGTGGCCATAAAAGTAAAGCTTTTCAGTTTTAGTCACAGTAATACTGACGACATTTGAAGGCCATCAGTTTGCAATTGAGAAGTCTTTTTTGGCTTTACTTTTTCTGATTTTATCGGCACAAAGCATTAGGAATCATTCATCCTCCAATCCCAGATCACCATCTGAATCACTTACTTTATGGCTAATGGTCAACAAAATCTAAAAAACAAACAAAAAAAAACAAAGAAACCCCCCCAAAAAAACAGGTCACATTACCCATGTTGGTCTTTCGTTACAGGTGCCCAGTTTTTAAAGACTATTAGGCTGTCAGCATGGTCCATGTGTATTTATGGCTGGCTCTACATAGGATGGGAAAATGTGAGCAGCATGCAGTGAGTAGGCCAGATGTTTTGCTGAGTTCCATACAGAAGTCGGAAGTCTGAAATTTACAGCTGACAGTTACAGAGGACCATAATCCAGGAGTTAAATGTAAATTTGCACCCCATAGAGAAAAATGACTAGTGGAGATATTTAAGACTGTAGACTGTAGAAAGCAAACAGCAACAACTTCATTAACAGAACTCCAATCGTTTTTTTCTCCAAATTCTTCAAAAACGCCTTATTCATGATTTATCTAATTGTCTCACAAAATTTAGTGTTGCCGAGTGTTACAAGGGGAACCCGATGCCAACGGGAAAAGACTAGGTATTTTGAAAATTAATCATACTAGATATGCTTGCTGCAATTAATTTGCTGCATATTTATACCATTTTCAGTGGGTAGTCATCCGAATTAATACAGGAATACTTGTGGTAGAGTGGTAAATGGCTAACAAATGTTTGGTTGTTGGTTAACATGAAATAGTGTGTGTAAACATTTGTACTAATTGAGTTTTTGCTTATTTAACTACAGGAAACAATCAAGATTGGTATGACATCCACAATAAATGCAGTAGAGCAAAACAGATAATACTTTTAAACAGAAAGAAATAAAAAAATTTTTAAAAAGACCATAACAAAAGTTTTATATATAGAGCACTATAAGATACTGAAAGATGCTTAACATGGAAAATTAGTTTTAAACAAAAGTACCTAAGAACATAAAACACAATAAAAGTGCAGAACATGGTAAAAATGCTTACAGTATATGTTTACTATGACTAGTGTAAAGATATACACTACACATTTTTCTTTTTAACTACTGTGAGTAGTTAAAAAGAAAAATGATCTAGTCTTGTTTGTTTCCCCCCTCTCTCTGTATTTACTCTTTTCCATTTGACTTTTTCAACTGTAACTCTCTTAAACAGCTTTTCCATTAATTTTCAGTTCACTCCTGACTTTCAGGCTTCCCATCATCTTTCATCATCATTTTTCAGTTACGGTGAAAAGCCAGTCCTGGTTAATGGGGTTTCGAATGTCTCTCCTTATCTGAGAGGCATGATGACAAAAAGCCACAGAAGTCAAGCTAGTAAGTGACGCGCTGAAGCTCCCCAGTCTAGTAAGATTAGTATTAAACTCAACAGCAAGGCTTGAAGAAGTGCATGTGAGTTACTGTACAAATTCTGGACGACAGAACCTTCAGGACACATTACACACATACAAAAGGAACCTAGGAGGCTATTAGGAGTGCTATTTACAGCTATTGAAACTGTTTCTCTGGTACAGTCGGCATGAATAGAAGTGGTGGAGTAAATGGGCATATGTCATGAGCAGACCTGGGTCGAAGTATACTTCAAAATAAATCAGAGAGAGACTGACAGAGTGTAAGAGATTATAATCCTTTGGACAGAATTTACAATATCTGATTAGAAGGATTTTTAATTGTATGCAGTAGTCTAACCCAAGTTTGGTCAGGAGCTGTATGGACAGACACGAGCTGCGTTGTTAACAACATAATAGAGCCTCCAGAGTGCACGTTCTAAAAGAAAATGTGTAAAAATGTGAGGCTGACGAATACAGTTTAGAATAATAAAAATTTCATTTTGTCTCAGAAAATAGTGTAAAATGGTCATTATAATATGACAAAGAAATGCAGCAAATTCACACATTTGAGAAGCTGGATCCAACGAATGTTCCCGCTTTTTCGATTGTCAGAATATTTGTTGATTCATTTTCTATTGATCAACCCACTGATTAATTAACTAATCATTTCAGCTTTAGTTCAAATTCATTTTTTTGTAAAGTTAGAATTATCATTCCTGGCATTATTGCTTGATTTACTTGCTTTTTTTCCTTTTTCTTTTTTTGAAAACTATAAAACGGATTCTAACTGTTGTTAGACTAACAAAATATCAGAATATCAAATGCCATCTTGTTTAAAAAAAAAAAAAAAAAAAAAATCACACCAAGTACAATCTGTGTGTAACTGCAAAACGTAAACTCCTCTTCAAGTCATTAAAACTCCCCAAATTTTAGAAGCAATAATGTGGACATGATATTGAGGGTCCAGTGGTAGCTATAGCCCTATACAAAATTACAAAATTATGTCACAGACAATTCTGTGCAATCTTTCTCTGCATTGTTTTGTTTGTTTACCACCAACACCCCTGGAGTTGCATTATGGTTGAACAACTTAGTCATAGCTTCAGGTAACAAGATTAAGTGGTGGTAAACTTGTCATGCCAATATCTGCATTAAAACAGCTGTTTGGACATTAATGTACAACATAAAGCTTCAGCATGGAGATGGAAATAAAGGCAATGATAAAAAATGGTCAGATGACATTTTCCCAACAACTGCGGGGGGCCATAGAGGGTGAAGTTCAGCCAGTGAGTCAGTTCAGCTGCTTATTACTGTTGCTTATTACTGCCAAACAGGTAAAGTAAAAATAAGCCTCTTTGATAGAAAAGACACTCCAGTTTTGTCAGGCAAATCTATTACCTTCTTTTCAGTGATTGGATTTTTATCTGATATTCGTTCTACACATATAAAACAGTTCTTAAATCGCTTAGGTGCCTTTTGATTTTTTTTGTACAGTCGTTAGTACACCACATTTCCAATTAGTTTGATGAATAATGTACAGAAATTGCCTCTAATACTCATTTTGTGTTTCCATAAACTGTTGTGTAACCATACAATGCTTCGTTTCTGAGACTAACAGAGAGTCGAGTGTGTTTTTCCGTTACTTACCCTTGGACTCGTCCTCTCTTTTGCTCCTGCTGGAGCCGGATGTTCTCGAGCTTCAGAGGGCTGGGGATGAAGCCGATCTCACAGCCCTCTTTCACTAACCGACCTATCCACCAGTCATTGTTGAACTTCTGAGGATGATAACATTAAAGAAAGGGAGGGGGAAAAAACCCAAAAGGTAAATGGAAAAGCTTTTCATGAGTAGGTTCATGTTTCCCAGATTTTTGTATCAAAAAACATTCACATGGCTGTGTATGCAGGAGGTGTCATGTTATAATTGAAAAACACACATGTACCTCTTTTATGTGGAGGAAATCCTTGGCGTCAAAGGAGATGGCTGTGGCTGGTACTGGAACATCCTCATCCAGTGCACCACAATAGCTGACGTTGGTCCTTACAGCAAATGCCACAGGTTTAGTCTGGAGGATGGAAAGACACATTGTGTGTGTGTAACAGAATACATATACCGGTATGCACCTATTTAAAATATTTATCAGCCAGTTTTTATTCATTTTCCTGACTTTAAGGACTGCAGAAACATTAACTCCAGTATGGCCAAAAGCAATACTAGCCTGTGTATGTGTGTATTAACACAGCCACAGATGAATCTGGCCAACTAGTGTCACAGGTTGGCTACCTTAGCTCTCTCCAGTTGAATGGCAGCCTGCTGCTCCCTCTCCTGACGGCTCTGTCCCGGTCCTTGGCTCTGGTTTGGGCTCTGGCTCTGGACATGGGCCTGCACGTCCCGCTCCTCCTCAAGAGAGACATCTGAGTCTGATGGTCTACTAGTATATGAATCAGCTGAGCCCTGAAAACCAAAATCACACCTTAGGTTACTAAAAGTGTAAAGCTGAGATACAAAACTCACATTCTTGCTTCACATCCATCTAATTCTACTACTTGTTCAGCAATCTGCTTCATCTTCGGGTACTGACAATATCGACTTGATGATTTGAGATCTTGTGAGAGGTATTGGGAGTGTCTGGTCACCATGGAAGTCTGAAACAATTGGAAAAACATCTCCACACCAGACTCAAGAACTACAGCCCTACTACAGGTAGTTAAAATAGTCTCACCGTTACTGTTAACCAGAGCTGCTGAAAACATTTTTTTTTCTCCTGCCCAGACAATATTGTAGGCAAATTTCCATTTAGAGTAAAAGCAAACTGGACTGTAAACCGGACTGTAAATGTATGATCAAAGCAGGACTGGATGAACATTTAAGAGAGAGCAATCAGGAATCATGAGAAAAACTACTTTTAAATGCTCTCCACAAAGTGAGGCCCTGTCCCAAAATCATGGAATTAAAAATTAAAAACCTTTGGACAGATGCACCCAAATGATCTAGATCGTCTCTCTGAAAATACAAAAAGCACAAAAGCTCTAAGGTTCATACAGACAAATGACACTGGTCATGTTATAAAATGTAGTGAACCTTTATCCTATTGACTGTGAAATAATTAGAATTGCTAAGAACAATGGGATCAACTGAGAGAGAAAACAAACTTCTTTATGGGACCACTGACTGTCATTAGTTTTGGGGTTCACGTCAACTTGCATTGGGAGTGCCAAGCCCAGAGTTGCGGCTTGGCACTCTGAACGCGGACCAGGTGAAATGGATGATGTAGAAAAGAGCAGACTGCCAGGAGCATCTCAGACAAAATGGAATTTCCATTCTTGTACTGTCAGCAGTTTGTATGACCACACACAGCCAATCTCACGCTTCCAGACAATTCTGGATAGACGGATTTGACAAAAGAAAGATGCAGACAGATTTCTGCCTCTTCTGGACAAAGAGTGACATTTTCCTTTCACTCGTGTCATGCAGTCATTCCATATGGTCATGAATTGTGAAGCTGACACACAGAGTGCAGTCTGTCCAGGCCTTGTGCACACTTTCCATATGGTATTGCAAGAAATATCACAACTTAGATGTAAAATGATCCAAAAAGAACTGAGTGGAAATATACATGTCTCTATCCAGAAAAAATATCCTGGTTAGTCACAACAGGATAATATGGAAGAGAAAAAAAGGTTTATTATTGTAACCATGACAACAAAGGTCATCTAACCTTAACAAAGTATTTATTTTAACCAAAATCACAATCTTTCACTAAACCTAACCAAGCTGTTTCTGTGCCAGGACCTACCCAAACGGTGACTGTTCAACAACCTTAACTGTGTGTTTATTATTGTAACCATGACTATGACGGTCCGGTATGCCTGCTACGGCAGGGGCGCTATTTCAGGAGACACTGCTATGGGTCGTATCAGAGGGTAGGGACAGACGATACATATGGTCGTGTAGGTCGGAGGACTTGTTATTGCATGAGCACTTACTGCACCATTTCTTGGCAGAAATGGGCTTCCACAGTTTAATACACAAACCTCACTGAATTTTTTTTTTTTTACTGAAGTACAAATGCCGTAAACCTCAATGAACACTATGGCCAAAACCATGGAAAAATTGTGAATTCTCTTTGACAAACATGGCCAACTGCACTGTCTTATTATATGTTGTCACTAACTGTAAAAACACTGAAAAACTATACTCTCATGGGTTTGAGATGCTTCCTGCAAGCCGACAGTACTTTGTGGGCTGCTGCATTGAGACAAGTATAAAATTACTACTTTATACTTGTGCGCATGTCTAAAAACAGCCTATTATTCGCAACGTGTTTGAAATTTACTCTGTATATATTTGATATAGATAAGTATGTTTGAACATATTTCAGTAAGAAGCCTTCCTGTTTTCTGATCTGCCTCCATTTGCCTTGCTGACTTGATGTTTCTTGATACTTTAAACTCAACACTCCTCCATCTTTTAAAATTAAAACACTTTTATAAGGCTTTTATAGTGAAACATGAAATTTCAGTTTTCCCACCTTTTTTTCCCGGGTCTAAATCTATTCATACAGACTGGCTAATATTTGAGACCCAGTTGAGCTCCTAACAATATCTGAAATCTGGCTTTTATTAGAGAATTGAAGGTATGTCACCAAAAACACAAGCATGCCATGATTGGCTACACTGACATGCGAAACCACAGATCACAAAAATAGCTTTAGATGCCAGAAAGTTGGATTTTTAATGATGCGGCTACATGGAAGTAGTTAACCATGTCTTTGACACCGAGTATCTGAAAACGATTTCCACCCTCTTTCAAGAGCAGCATGAATCATTAACAGAAAAATTAAAAAAAAAAAAAAAAAAAAAAAACAGGAGTAGGGTTTATCAACGTAATGAGATAGTTAACAAAAAAAAAAACTTAACTAAACTAAATTAAGTGATGGGAAACTGATTAAGTAAAATAATGTATGATAAAGTACACAAAAAGCACAAACAAGTTCAAGGAGCAGAAAAAATCTGAAAGGATCATCTGTGTTTTGAAACTGGACAAATATTGTATAAGAAGTGAAATTAGGTAATTGTTCCTATATTTGATACAAAACTGTTTGGTTAGAGATTGCTAAGAAGTCTGATGATACAGTACAACGATATATGGAGTTGCAAAAGTATGTTATTGATTTACAGTATAATCTCTGATTTCTGAACTTTTTACATTAACTCTACACCATTTTACCACCAAGGAGGTGGATATCAAAAAATATATTTTTAGGCTTTTGATTTTTTCTATTTTGTTTTATTTTCTTGCTGTCCATTTTCTTGCACACCATTAGGGTATTTATCACCTAAGTCTCTTGAGGCACACCAGATGTGCAGTAGTTCATCCTGCCACACTGTGAGAATTCCAGTAATGCAACACTTTTTTTTTTCCCCTTGGACATGACTGGACCAATTGCTTCCTTCTGCTGTGTTACTCTAAACAATCAGCCACTAATGATGATTCAATTAAGGAGGCCATTAGTCTCATGAAGATCAATCACGCCAGTCAAAAACAGCTAAGCACTTTTTGCTTTTTACAAGCTAGCAGTGGCAGGGCCTGACTCAAGCACACTGCTCATCTGGATTTTGTGCATATGATCACAAAGTGGCCTGCTCAGGAGACTAAAACGGTCTCTTAATTTTCGAAAATACACATATTAAGAGATTTCCAAGAATAAACAGATTTTAGAATTACAGTAACAGATACATAACTAACAGGAAAAAATATCATATATCTGCTGTTGTGAGATCAGTTTACTCGTCATGAGGAGTGCTACCCAGCCTGTGAAAATGGTTGAATAAAGTCTTCTGTGGCTCTGGAGCAGCTTTGTCAAGTCCGAGAAAATAACCCCTAATGATGTCACAATGATGTCACCAGGGTTATCTTGGCCTGGCAGCGGAGACTACGAATCTTTAAGAGAAAGCCTATGTTACAAACTGGGTATGCAGGGTTTGAAAGACACAGACAGGGAGTGTCTGATAAAAAAAAAAAAATAAAAAATAAAAATTAATTAAAAAAAGCGCTACTGAGTTGCATTATGGGAATTGTAGGATCCAGTATTTTTGGGGCTTAACCCAAACTAGGAACTAAAAGTGAGTATTTGTTGGTCTTTCCAGGATTGATTTTTATCCTACTTTTTGTAATCTCTCATCAGCTTTACGCAAGTGCAATATTAATTGCTAGAGTAACCCGTTAACCGTCGGAAATATGTCCAGTATGTTGACATAATTTATGCAAGGATAAATTGTGTAGACTCCAACTACCCTAGTAGGTGTATTTTTTTCTCAAGACCGTTTGCCTCTATTTCCAAAACTATTCTTTAGTCCAACACTAATAAGTCATTCTGGACATCATTTCATGTGTACGTGTGGAAGATTTGAGCTTGCACTGTAGCATCTGAGCTATTATCCAATGGAGTAGCTTCAGCATGTGACTCATCAACATCAGAGTCCACTTAATGACATCACGATGCATGTTTCACCGAGCCTCGGCAGAGCCTATACAACACGCAGTCGCAGGGTCAGATACGAAATACTCGGCTGTACATTATTTAAAAAAGAGATAAATGTAGAAATGTGACACCTTAGGATTTTTCATTTTAGTGTGGCTGTGTAATGGGCTGTAGGGGAGAAATGGGTAATTAACATCATTCCATCTTCCTTTTTGAAACAGGGCTCGGTCCATCTCTGAGAGGTACAGAGTGTGATGAACACTAAATGGCTTCTCCTGGCTCTGGTGGTTTCCTGACAGTTGTTCTTACAGGCTCATAAGCAGATTGCAGCCACATATACAGCACATACAAACCCACACATCACGCACACATACGTTTTTAGAGAAATATATACAGAAATGTGTGAATGTCAGCTGTCAGAAGCCATTTGCCTAATGTGCACCCCCCGCTTCACGCGCACACACCAACACCCACCCACCCAACCCCCTTCCAGCCAAGCATAGCCCACGATCACACTATGGTGTACTGTTGGCTAACCCATCAAAGGCCTCTTATGTGTGTGTGTGTGTGTGTGTGTGTGTGTGTGTGTGCGCGTGTGCGCACAGCTGAGCTACTTCCATCAATAAACACACTGCCAGAGAGCACAAAAGCAGATTAACACACACATCCAAACACTCACCGCCTCCGAGTCTTCAAATCCATGCAGGTACAAATTGTCATACATGGAGGTTTGATATGCCAACGAGTGCCTCTAGAAGAATGAGGGGGAAAAAATGAGAGTGGAGGCGGAGGAGGAAGGAGGGGGCACCACAGAGGAAAAAAAAAAAAAAAAGGATGGATGGGGGGATGACGACAATCCCTTCTCTCCTCAGCAGAGAAGAATAATTTAAAAAAATATCTCCCCTCCCGTTGGATCACGCCTGGTCCTCCAGAGGCCCGTTGCTTGATGGATGCAGCTTCTCCCTGATCCCACAGTGCTGCTGGATGGCTCACATTATAGGATGGAGAGGCTCTCCCTGGAGGTAGCCCAATCCTGGCATTTCATTTCATCAGGCTTCCACGCACACACACACATACACACACATATACATATACACAGCGAGAGCAACGGCGGCGGCGGCGGCAGCAGCAGCAGCAGCAGCAGCAGCAGGAGCAGCAGGAGCAGCAGCAGCAGCAGAGCAGTGGATCCTTCCTCAATATCCAAGCCTGATGACAGAGTCAATGTGCAAGGAGCTGATTGGCTGGTTGGCTGTCCACTCAGCTTGGATGAGCGCTCTCCTTGATTTTTTTTTTTTTTTTTTCTTAAGTGCGGGAGGTAGCGGGGGATCGGGGGAGGGGGATGGAGGAGTAAAAGAGGGGAGCAGCATCCTCCATTTCCCCATTACCTCTCAGCCTCACTCTGCCTATTTATTCTCAAGAGAGCAGAAAAATACATTCAATATTGCTCTGATAATGACAGCAGGTCTAATAAATGTATACATTTGATCCATGTATTTAAAAGGTATGGCAGTTTATTTCTTTTTGAGAATCAAATCATAGGCGATGTATGTATAATACTAAAGTAAAAAGAAAAAAAGAAAAGAAAAAAAAGACAGGCAGCACATGCTTTGTGTTTTTCAGGGCTGTTTAGTGTAACTAAATCAGACATTGTGGTCCCAGGGCCATAGCCAGGATCTTAGGAAAGTCCAAGTTCCCTCCCAATGCACCCCACCTAGATTTTCTAATATTTGGATTATTCAGTTATATTTTCTGTATTATATACTGCCCAACATAAAAAGCTAAATTCTGTTTCAAAGCATTCTAGTCAGAGAAATCCTGAATCCAGTTTAGTAGTAGTCAGTATCAGACCTAAATATATTCTGTGTATTTAATTACACAGTTAGTTGAACCACAGAAAATGAATTGGCAATTATTTTGAAAATTATCTAATGTCAGCTTCTCAGATGTGAATATTTGCTGGTTTTCTTTGTTGTCTATAATGTTAAACTAAACTTAAATTAAAGTGTCTTTGGGTTTTGGACTGTTGGTTGAACAATACAAGCAATGGGGAACTGTGATGGCAAGTTTTTTTTTTTTAAAACGAAACAAGTTATGGTCCAAACAATTAATTGATTAATCAAAAAAAAATACCTGCAAATTATTTTTTGCTGGTTTAAAGCTAATCAAATGTAAGTATATCAAGTCTGAACACAGTGAAGTCAGCCTGTAAAATAACCAGCATGTGTAAGTTTTTAATTGTAGATTGTAACCTCTAAACCCAGCTTTGGTTTGTTCTGTAATTGACATAAATGATAAAACGATTATCAACATTTACACTTCTTATATCCAAATGAATGGGAAGTTCAGGCTTATCAGAATTTGTCACACCATAAGATCTCATATAGCCAGTTTCTGAAATTGTATGGTTTCAGTTGACTGATACAGAATACGGTCATTTGATTATAATTTTGGCTTACCCTGGTTAAAACATGTTTCCGCATTTGAAATCTAAGGGACCGCGTGTCTCTCCCTGCAGAAGTATAAGGAATACCCCTGCCATTGCCCTTGAGGCAAAGCACCAGTCTGAGAAATGAAGTTGGTTGTTGGGGGCTGACTACTGCGCCTCACATGTTGGGGGAAAAATTTCTAAATAATCTCTTAAGAGATGGCTGCTTAAATAACGGTATGAAATATGATAAGCATCAAGGGGAAAAAAGGCTATTCCCCCCCCTTCATCAACACTTTTTCTTCACCTCAGAAGCCATAATGTCACAGCAGTAAATAATACACAGGATGTAATGTAATCAACAGTGAGCACTCATGTAGAGGTCCAGTTCAGAGTCTTACTAAATAATAAGCCTCCGTGCAAATAAGAACAATTACAAACATAAGGCAAATAATCAGCAACACAAAACAGGCAGCCACAGCAACCACTTATATCCACTTTAGACCATCCTAAAACCCACTAATATCCATTAGTACCTTTCAAAACTTGCTAAAAGTACTCAAACTCAAAAGGAACTCTTTAAAACACACGAGTTTAGAAAACCTTTAAGAAATGTCCACTAAAACCTGTAAAAACCTATTCAAACCTCTGCATTAAAACTCTTTAAAACCTGCACTTATGCAGAAGCATGCCTACTGTTGGTTTCAGGGTTTACTGGGCACCGTTACATAGTGATGTTCTGTTAAGTTAGACCCATCTTGCTGTACATGCTTCTCTCTGTGGCCAATTTAACAGACCCATTTGCAATACACCGCTATCATCTCCACTTATGTTGACAGAAACAACTTCTGTTCTATATTAAGTTCAAAATAAAGTTAAATTATGCAGCTCTAACTTACATCGTAAACACTGCACACACTATCTGCAGCCTACGCTCTTGGCACTTAGTAATTTGTAGTACTGTACGTCACACCTGGGGCAACTTGCAGAGCGAGGGGGGCAGAGTCTCCACGTGAGGATTTGAAATAACTCATTAAAAATACTAAGAAGTGGAAATTCATATATTGCAACTGGACAACATAAATGGGCATCATGGCTCTGAAATAAATAAAAGCCTCTAAGATCTCTAATGTATTTTTTTTTTCAATCCAATACGTTCAAATTCACGGTCACACGTCTCTGATGTTCACAATGAGGCGCTAGACAAGGAATAGTGTTTCAAGGGTATTCTAAATTGCATGTTTTTATAATTAAAACGGGAACCTGGCGGTAAATGTTCATATGTGTTCACTTCTAATGCAGCATATTCCCGAGGCTTCGGGCACATTCTTATTTAACTTATTAGTAAAATATGCAATGTGTTTTATCCTATGTTGTAGTTTGAGCCTCATTTTTCAGGCCAAAAATCATGCTTTATGTAAGAAAAATTTTAAAACTTGTTTACATCAGCTTTCAGTTTTCCACGTCTCCTCTTTTACTGGTGCATTTCAACCCTCTGTTAGCAGCAAATTACTGCCCTCTGCAGTCGACAGCAATGTGTTCCACGCCACCCCTGTGCCTGTGATGTGCTGGTAGAAGATGTGACGCAAACAAGTGCGAAACAAGCTCATAAAAACATTAATGTACAGCACCATCAGTATTCACAAACTCCAAAGGGTGCATTTAACCATAAACAATGTGCACAGATGGTTAACCATATAGGAATCAGCTTACTATGGAATCATCCATGAAGATACCAGCCAAACTGTGGGAACACTCTCAGGATTCCCTGCACTATGGTGGTGTTAAATAAAAGTCATGAGTGACGTTCCCATTCTAGTAAAAAGACATATGATACAATATGCAATAATCCTGAAAGTGAATGTATTCAAATTCTCTGACTTCTCTTGACTGGAATAATCACTCTGAAATTTCCATGACAATCCAGAATTGTCACAACCAGTGTCAGTCACTGCTCCGTGCATTACATCCCAGGCTTTTCTACACAGTTCAGTACCTGTCTGAGGATAAAGCTGGTGGAGGTGGTGCTGCCATCAGACCTCTTGAGTCGGCTCCTCCTCGAATACGTCCCTCGGTTCACCTGCATGAGAAAACAACATCTCAACCTCCAGAAAGTTCACAAACATCTGTCATGTTTGTATGTTTGCTACTATGTAAGTGAAGCATTCAATAAAGCCACATCAATCTAATTCATGATGCAAGGTAACATTCATGTACCACCACTTTGGACATGCTCTTTTTCAAAGAGATTTAAATGGTGCAATAAGGTCAAATACTAAGGTAAACTTTACAAGCAGCTAGCAACTTGTATGAATGCCACAACACAGAGACAACATATGTGAAATTGCCAAATGTAGCTGTACTGTATGTTTTTGCATTATATGTGTATCTTGTCTACTTACTTTTTCCTTACCTCCTGACTTTCTTTTTCTCTTCCAAAAGTCCAAATATACCAGCAGAGTTCATCTCCAGGGAGCTAAATTAATTATCTGCCAGTGATTTGCCCCATTTTTGTTCAAGTCTCCAGAGTTAATGACAATGTCACCGTTAAAAAGTCAGAACCTACTTCCCTGAATTTATAAAACAGGGCCATTAATCTGGGTCACCATCTCTTTCTGTCTCTCTCTCTGTCTTTCATTTTAAGCCAACAGCCAGAAGCCGGGAAGAGATATTAAGGATAGAGTAAGCTAAGTCTATGAATATCCTGCTATTAATATCAGCAAGTAGCCAATGATATATTAAAATGAAGAAAAATAAGTTATCAGCGCTCTAAAAGGGGGCTGATACATTCACTTATCTTTATATGCAAAACTCCTGCCAAAAATCTGCAAATTCTACAGTTAAGTCATTAAAGAAATTACTTTATTATTCAGTTATATTTGGCATAAACTGTGGTCCACCTATCATCCTTTTATTTCAATAAATGGTCAGTGTTTACATCTGATATAGCTCACCAAAACCCATCCTGGTGCTGTTTCAGAAGAAGGAGGCCTCAAAAATAACAGCTAGGCCAACTGTAACAGTTAATAGCCTATTAAAATAAATGCACCGTGGTAGGGGAGATGGAGGCTGATTGAATACAGGACTTGAAGAGCCTTGTATATACAATTACCAGGTAAGTAGAAGTATCTCAGCCAGATGACATTAGATAGGATTAAAGAACATGGACAGCATGAAAACGAAAATATTAAGTAGTGTTCTTTGTATGAAAAGGGTCAAAACAACAAAAGTCTGAGTTGAGTGTGATGCTTTCTTTTTATCTTCTTTCTCCTCCTGGCTATAACAGAGACAATTAAACAGTCAAGAAAGAGTTTATATCACTTGCTCCATCTGCCATTTGTAATTCAGTACCATAGACACAGATTTTTAACAGCTTGCACTTTTAGAGGTTTTATATATGTTTACTTATATATTATTTTTGAAAACCTACTTTTAAAAGGACTAGACTTTAAAATGTGTTCCCTATTCCTCGTGTAATTTGTGTCCAAGACTATATAGATGGGTATTTAACAACAGAAGTCACGACTATTCAGCACTGTTTTTATGTGAAAAGGTCTGTGAACCGACGGAGCCAACAGTCAGGGCAAGTTTTCACAGTGTGTCTTTTCTGGCTATTAACTTTTTTTAATGGTACTGCACTTTCTCTCAGTCTTACTAAAAATAAATGAATAAATAAATAAAATGTCTGTCAATCAGCCCTGGTTTCCCTTGTATTTGGATGTAACCTCTACCACATACAAGAGTGAACTGTTCGTTACAGGTTTTAAAGTATTTCCTTGTATGTATCCGTTAAACAACTGTCCTATTTCGAAATTAAGTAGCCCCCAAGCTAAGCTAGAAACGACCGACCTGAAAGATGGGCGCCTGGATGCCCTCGCCAATCTTGTTCCGTATGTAGATGTGTCGGGACATCTCGGCCAGGACATCGGTCCAGAGGGCTGGCTGCTCCGGTCCAGCCCAGCGGAGGGGTGGCGGGTTCCGGGCTGCGTGCTCCAGCTTCAGGCCACACAGCAGAACATGAGTGCTCGCGACCCTCTGCTCCTCCTCAACTGTCCGCCACGAGACAGGTTGCTCGGCTTGTTCCTGCTGCGCGCGCTGGGAGGGTCGCCTTGCACACTGCTGCCGCTCGCGCCACACAAAACCAGGTGCGCCTGAGTGATGGACGGAACTATTTTAGAAACCGGGGGGGGCGAACTAATCCTGAAGTGTGGGCCAACTGTCGTAAAGAGGCGCCAGGTTACTATATTAAACAAGGATTGTTTTAGGCTCAGTTAGGAAACAAGGAGAAATTTATGCGTATTGCTATTTTACCCAATTAAATTAAAACAAACAGTAGGCTACATATCAGTCTACACACACATATCAGACACACAAAACGATCAAAAACAGTTTCAAAATTACCCCAAAAAGAGATGCACAAGTAAAGTAAAACACAGCTACGAAGATATGCAAAGTTCCTAAAAAAAGAGACACAAAACAACCACAAAGAGATGCAAAATTAAATTAGCCAGATACCAGATTTAGCTACTACCCCTTTTTCCATCTGCAACCACTACAACAAGTTCAAAATGCAATACATGCTAAAAGTAATCATAGATCCAAACATACATACAGATTTCTATCATTACACCCAACACTATGCAATTGAGACTATATAAATAAATCCATATATAAATAATCACTCCGTCTAGTCAGTGGTTCCCAAACATTTTGGCTTTTGACCCCTTACAGTGAAGCAATGCTGGTTTGTAACCCATCATCAAAGGTTGCATATTTTTATGGGTTAAATTTAAGAGTAAAGTCAGTGTCCGAGTCAGGTTAGAGGCCTAAGGATGCAATATTCTCCATTATTTCACAGGGGAACAAACCTGCAGGGAAGAAACCTGTGCCCAGTTTAACTGAATATTACAGAACATTATTACTACAAAACAAGCTGAGGTCCAGCCAAAGGACCGCTCACCTGAACCAGTCCTGAAGCACAACAAATCAGTCATTTGGCAGAATACTGGGAGCAACATTGGGCACCCCTGCAGAAGTCAGTTTTATGAAGGACCCCACCCTTAAACCCTGAATGCTGCGAGTTCAGAAGTAGGCAATTAGGTCATGCATGATTTGAGGGGGACGGTGAAAGCCACCGATTATGCAGTCCTGGATCGATTTTGAGGTAAGTTTTGGATCTCTCAACAAGCTTTTGGTTTATGTGAATAATTGTATTCAAGGCATTTCCTTTTGTGTTGCAGATTGCGGAACGGGCTTCCTCTGGATCTTTTCTTTCAGACCACTGCACAAAGGAAGAATCTTTAGGATCTGCAGCATCGTTGAATATGACTTGAATATGACAGGCTCCAGCAACATCTTTCGAATGGTCTATAAGCATTTCAGAGCACTGGGTGTATGCATTAGGCACATGTATGTATTATTCAATCCTGAGAAACACTTTGAATGTGTTTTGCAAGAAAAACTTCATTTTATTCCTTTTTTTCAGAGTTTTGAAGAAGAACTGTCATTTTTTTAAAGTAAAATGTACAAAAATGTATGCAGTGCTTTGGAAAAGTACTGTGGAGGTAAAATGAGCCTTAGTAGTATTTTAGTAGCTATTGCTAATGTTAGTAATGTGCCTTCTCTTCCTCTCAGGAATTTATTCTCTCCCTTTGCCCAGCAGATGTCAGCATTATCAAAAGAAAGGCAAAGAGGAAAGTATAAGCGGTTGTTTTTGGACCCACTGGTGTTTGTGCAGAGCGAGGTGTGTTTTCACTGCTTCGGAACTAGAGGGTGATATTGTACCACAGATGCCTGAAATGACACATCCTGTTCATGAAGGGTACAGTATGAGTCTACCCTCCAAACCCAGTCACATCAGAGGCTTTTTTTTTTTTTCATGTTCATGTTAATTTGATCATGTTGGGGGTTGAAAATTTCACATTTAATGTGTAGGAAAGCAGGATAGTTGATATTCATGATTTCTAATATCTCAGAGTCCATTAAGGGAGCATTCAGGGGATCCCCTAAAACTTGTACATTTGTAAAATATCGTGTGAATAGATAGATATTTTCCAGGTACTATCACGGTATATCTAAGTCTATGAATGCATCACATGAAAATGCCAGGGCAGGGTGTAAATAATCAACTGTGTTTGAGTAAAACGTTACAGCTGGTATAATCTCAGGATTGGTAATGGTGGAATTTTTGTCCCTTATTACCACTGGTATTCATGCCCAAGGGTAGCCATGGATACAGTGTTTTGTTTTTTTTGTTTTTTTATCCTGTTGATTAATTGTTTAAGTAATTTTTCAAGCAAATATGTGGTTTTGGACTGTTGGTGAGCCAAAGACTTCTTTCATGTCTCGTTGTCCTGCAGGAAAACAGATACACACACATTTTACATCTGTGTTTTGAAGCTGCAGTGCTACCAGGAGCAATTTGTTGCCATGGCTTGTCTTTTTCGACCCTTCCAATGAACAAAAATAACCAAGAACACGAGTCTCCTACATCCATCTCCACTACTTAGTCAGACATCTGAGTCCTTTAGTGGTCCTGGCTTTTTCTTCAAGGTGCCTGAGTGTCTCTACCTGGCTGATAAAGCAGTTATTTCGACAGCCTCAAAATATCTTAGTCACTATGCTTTATATAGCCATCTCCTCCTCCTTGCAGTCTCTTGGACCAGCATAGACGAAGGAATGGTCCACATATGAACCACTTTGTTGCCTGACACTGCTTGACTCCCCTTAGACAACCTCATGAGTAAAAACATCATGCTCCGATGGCACGAATAACAAAAGTAAACAGGAATTTCATTTGTGGCTTATACAGAGGAAGCATGTGAAATACGGAGTCCCAGGAGTGACAAATGTTATGGCAACTGCTCTCTCTATGTGTCTGTGCACTTTTATATTGTCCATCAAACAAATGAAAAAAAGACCCACTTTGTTTCACAGATTTATGTCTTCACGTGTTCAGAGACACTTTGATCAGACAAATCCTCTAACAAGTGAATGTGGTGGATTAACAGAGTTTAAAGTGGGAGGATTGAGCTGTTTTGCTCTCTTTTTGACTGATGTAGTTACTGGTCAGTATTGTAGGATGTTAACTACAAAGCCTTCTATCTGCTGTACAAGTACAGTACAAGTACAGCAGATAGAAGTACACAGTCTAATAAGAAGATAAAGGACAACCAGCTCCCTTATTGAATGCATTTTCTTCCATCAAAGAGGGCAAAAAAAAAAAAAAGAATTTTTAAAAATTCAAATACCCTTTTAACTAAATACTTATGTGTTACGGTTCAGTTTTGTGTTTAGGTATGAGGTCAATGGTTAGAATTAGGAATCAGGTCAGAAAGCATCCCCCCAAAAGCTCAGGGAGTTCAATTTTAAGAGTGAGATGAGGGATTTTATTGCGCTGAATTTGACCTCTCAGGCAGAACTTTACTCCATTAAAAGATGGTCAAGGTTGGGAACACAGTTATAACTGTTATAGGGAACTCTTACAAGGAATTAAAGGAAGACACCCACTGTGCTGAGAGGAATACTCAACAGTATTTTTTATATAAAACTTTATATTTCAAATATATATAGTGAATATTAAATTACGGCACTAACTAAGAGTGCAAGTAGACAATGAATGAACTATCTTCATGAATATGAGTGCATCTTCTATATTCTGTGTAATATTTATGGACTTTTGCTCCAGTTTTTCCAGCTGCAAAATGGGAAGGGGGAAAAAAAAAGAAAGAAAAAAATAAATAAATAAAGACAGAGCACGGGTATACCAGGGTCGTCTATTTTGGCCCAGTGGTTTCACCAGCAGATTAAACTCTCAGATAACAGAGTAGTGCTGCTCACTGGACTATGAACAATCAACACTGGAGTGCATTCTGTTCAGAGCAGTGATGTGAGAACTAACTGTTTTAAAGCATTTGGCAGTGGACAGGTAGACATTTGCCATTTATTAAAAAATGTGAGGTCTTCCGATCAAATAGAATAAAACAGATATTACAACACTTAATCTGTCAACCGCATCCAGTTACTAAAAATAATGTACCCAATTTCTGTATGTTCCTATCCTGGGAGACTGGAGTCTATCCCAGCATGCAATGTGTCAGATACAGAAATAGACACACACATACACGCGCAGAGGAACTGAGTTACAGATGTTGTGTATTAAACAGCGTTTTGCAACTTTAATCATACAAGAATGTGTTGTGTACCTTCTGGCAGTGAAGTGTGGCTTCTCCACCAGGGCTGTTATTGCAGTGATCGGGCCGCACCGCTCAACCACCTGTCCAGAGTTAATGGGAAACACAAACAGGATTATGGCCTCGACGGCGGAAAGCAGGATTTCCAAGAACTGGGCCTAGCAGGGTCTCTTATCTCACACAAGCATTAATCCCACTGGCAGTAAAAGACTGCAGTACATTAACAGCAACAGGTCTGACTGAAACTCTTAAATTCTTCGAAAATTCTACTTCCATCTTGTCTGAGACCATCAATACAACATTTGCATCACCTCCTGCAGATACGAAAACATCTGTAACACAGCATATATGTCCATGTCGGCTCTACAACTGCCTATGTGGACTTCACTTAGCCCCCAAGAAGGGCTAAGTGGATTTCATGTGGCCACTCAGGTACCCCATGGACCCCATGTGTCCATTTACAGTATAGTGAAAGTGATTTTAAAGGCAGGGTCCAAATGGGCAAAAGTGGTCCCCAAGTGGGATATCTGTGGGCTAGTGTGGAAATTCAAATGAACTGCCCTTCCCTTTTTCCAGGTGATTCTATTGCTTCTATTATTCAGCAGGTGAGATCTCATGACCTGAAAAAGACACATAATCAACGTGCTATACGGGACAAACTGGCAGGCCTCAAGGTCTTTATGACTTACCTGCATGCCTGCCTGCTTTCAAGTACTGTCAATTATTGAAGACATAATGGAGGCTGATGGAGTGAAGTCACTTAAAGAAGAGCATCCAGTGACCCTCGTCTTTCTCGTTGTGCATCAGTCAAACCCACTTAAAAGAAAAAAAAAAGGAGCTTAAAGAAAGACTTTCAGCCATTTTGGCAGTAGCTGTCACTGTCTTGTTTTTGTGTCTTCCTCTCTGGATTTATAAATTTCCTGTTGTGACAGCATTTTTCCAGTGGAACAATTAAAATTCCATTACTCTATGTACCGTATTATGTTTTGTATCTTCTGTGCGTTTATGCCTTTATACCCTATAAAATAGTCTGCATTAATAAATGCTTTGATGCAAAGCTTATTGAGACACGAAAGTACTTATGCAGCTCTCAATGTCTGCATTAATAAATGCTTTGATGCAAAGCTTATTGAGACACGTAAAGCTACTATGCAGGCGTTCAGTGTTTTTCAGAATTCCATTATTTTTTTGATTAAGAATACCAAAATGTATAGCAAAAGCTACTGACTAGCTGTGGTATGGAAAAAAAAAAAAAATAAAATAAAATAAAATCACGTTGACGTATTTTTTTGAGAATCGTGGTTAAGCGTTAAGCATGGATAATCAAAGTACTGGCACCAAAATTGATTTATTCATCTTGATTTTTTTTTTTTTTTTTTTTTTACAGTGTACATTATACAAAAATATAGAGTACCAAAAGTTCACAGTGTCCAAAAGGCAGTGTTTAGTCATACTCACACCAATCATATTCAGCAGGCAGAAGTGTGTTTGGGAGCAGAACAAAACCATTTAGAGATCCTTCGACAAATTGTGAGGATATATTGTATCTACTGTGGAATGGTGACTCAGATTTCACAGCAAAGAAGGCTGTCAAAATAAAATGGTAAATACAAAATGCAACTTTTTAAAAAATCAATATTTACGTTGTCTTGGCCAAATACATACAAACATATCTGTACAGTTTACACAAACATGTACTGTATATTCATGTATGAGTATGAGTGCACGCAGTTACTTGTACGAAAGCACCCAAACGTGAACAAACATATTATCAGGGCTGTTTGTTTCATGCTACATAACACTACAAATGGTGACAAACACCTGAATTCATTTCTTGGTATTTACAGTTTAGAAACACAAGATACTGTATGCAATGTACATTTTACAGCACAGACTAACTTAAATATTAACAATACTGTCATGGAATGTAACAGAAAAAAACAGATGCTGAATATTTGAACATATTTTAAAGGTTTATCATTATTTAAAGCCCATGTGTAGATTTTTTCTGTGACTTCAGAGTCTGACATTATTCTGATGGTGTATGGTTCTGTTTGTAGAGAAATGAGACAATTGCAGCAAAATCTGGTCAGATTCATGAATATAGGGGGCAGTGTATTTTTTTGGTACTACCAGCAAAAACTACATATTGTGGGTGTAATAGCCTACTAATTTGGGCTTTTTCAGCAGTAGAACTTGTCTGTAATTTAAGAAAAAAAAAAAATAAAATAAAATAAAATCACGTTGACTTATTCTTTTTGAGAATCGTGGTTAAGCGTTAAGCATGGATAATCAAAGTACTGGCACCAAAATTGATTTATTCATCTTGATTTTTTTTTTTTTTTTTTTTTACAGTGTACATTATACAAAAATATAGAGTACCAAAAGTTCACAGTGTCCAAAAGGCAGTGTTTAGTCATACTCACACCAATCATATTCAGCAGGCAGAAGTGTGTTTGGGAGCAGAACAAAACCATTTAGAGATCCTTCGACAAATTGTGAGGATATATTGTATCTACTGTGGAATGGTGACTCAGATTTCACAGCAAAGAAGGCTGTCAAAATAAAATGGTAAATACAAAATGCAACTTTTTAAAAATCAATATTTACGTTGTCTTGGCCAAATACATACAAACATATCTGTACAGTTTACACAAACATGTACTGTATATTCATGTATGAGTATGAGTGCACGCAGTTACTTGTACGAAAAGCACCCAAACGTGAACAAACATATTATCAGGGCTGTTTGTTTCATGCTACATAACACTACAAATGGTGACAAACACCTGAATTCATTTCTTGGTATTTACAGTTTAGAAACACAAGATACTGTATGCAATGTACATTTTACAGCACAGACTAACTTAAATATTAACAATACTGTCATGGAATGTAACAGAAAAAAACAGATGCTGAATATTTGAACATATTTTAAAGGTTTATCATTATTTAAAGCCCATGTGTAGATTTTTTTCTGTGACTTCAGAGTCTGACATTATTCTGATGGTGTATGGTTCTGTTTGTAGAGAAATGAGACAATTGCAGCAAAATCTGGTCAGATTCATGAATATAGGGGGCAGTGTATTTTTTTGGTACTACCAGCAAAAACGACATATTGTGGGTGTAATAGCCTACTAATTTGGGCTTTTTCAGCAGTAGAACTTGTCTGTAATTTAAGAAAAAAAAAAATGTTGTAATTTCCAAGATGCCTCCTGCAAACATAATTTGGTACTAATTATAGGGAAGATAGAGCCAGAGATCAATTGGTGCACTTCCAGTTGATAAAGACTGGCAAATGAATTGGAATTTAAGTCGGCGTACAGTCAGTCAGCTGAACATGCAAAGATGTGACATTTTTCAATAGGCATGCATTTTCAATATGTACGAATAACAACATATATAAAGAATAATGTTTTCAATAATAAAGGAAACATGAATATCTTTTTGGTTTTAAATACTATCAAAGACATTCCTGTTTCCCCTGCAATCTGTACCCAATTATACAGTTTTTTTCCAAGAAACTTCTTGGAAATGATGGAATTTGTATATCACAGGGATCATATAACAGATAATCCACAGTTTGTTGAAATGAGCAACAGAAAAGTGGAAAAACATATTTATACAAGTACCTGTAATATTGTCCTCGTGAATGTGTCTGCATCCACTCTGAGCATTCATACCTCATATGCTTGGAAAAAAAAAAAAAAAAAAGTCACATATAGACAAACAACCATTCACATTCACATCTCATCTATGGACACTAAACTATCCATAGATGAGTCCAGTTCACTTAACCTGTATGTTTTTGGATCGTGGGAGGAAACTGGAGGGAAAATCCACGCAGTCATAGTAAACCTTACAAGGTCAAAAAATTTGTTTTTTTTTTTTTTGTGTGTTCTCTCCAAATCTGCTTACTATTGTATTCAGAAGCATAAGAGAAAAAGTTATAGCCAATGAAAATCACTTTTCCTTGCTTTCCCTCAATAAAACTAGTGTTTCCCATGTTCTATCAAGAACATATCTTAAAGTTATAACTTAATGCATTGCTGCAGAACATTTTCTTACATACAAGTCTTGTACATTGTGTTTTTCCTACCTTCTAGGCAGCCATTGTTTTCCACTCACTTCAGTACACTATGAAATATAAGATATAGAGACTTGAAACCTGCTTGAGTAAGTTAATCCATCACAATTATACAAATTGTTGTGTTACGTCTGTCGAAGTTACCTTTTACTTGAAAAGCTGATTTATCGTGTGCTTATGCGTTCGTGAGAGTCTCTGAAATGTATTTGGTGATTACTGAGCAATAACCTTAATGCATTAACATGCAGAAAACAGAAGTGTATGACAAAAAAAAAAAATGCCCCATCTGAAGTAAAACATCAATCATTTTTTTTCAGGAGACAGATACAAATACAAACAGTGACATCAGTGAACACCCCTAAAATAATGAATCTTATCTGTTGACAGAAAAGTCAGGAGACTTCAACGATGTACAGTACATAGTGAGGCCTGTCAAAAACGCCCTCTTCAGTGATTTTTGTTGTGGATGCTGCTAAACATGAAAATTAAAGCAAATAAGCCAGAAATCCACACACAGTGAAGAATGATTTGTGGGGATATTATGTAGAACACATTATTTTGGCTGTTTCTGTTTTGTTTTTTTCCCCCACAGATGTCTGTCTTTACTGACGGCAACCCACACTTAGCAAGTGTCCAGGCTGCCTATATAGTCCGTATACAGTATTAAGTTCTCTGAACTCACCTGCAAAAATACGCAGACTACATAACCGGCAGGTGAGTCTCTTCTCAGTCCAGGTACATACAATGTCTGAAGTTTAGTTGAAGCCCTGGACCTTGTGGTCCTACCCTGCTTTCACACTGCCCTGAGCACAAATGGAGCACCTCAGGGGTGGGGTGGGGGGGGGTTGGGCTGACAGTGTCCTTTGCACACTGCAGCAAAATATAAATTAAAAACTGTACACAATGTAATGACTGTGCATAACGTAAACGTTTTTGTGGCTGTGCATGTCCTCTCATCTCTCCTGTTACACTCCACTGTCTGATAAAAGCAAAATTGCCACTATAAATAGTTTTATTTGCTCATGTTTGGTGGTATCTGACTTGGATTGTTCTGCCTACACCTAAACACAATGAAGAAGAATGGAATTTCACTTGAAACTACTCTCTACTTAAGCATCACTGATGTCTGTGGATCCTACAGACTAACAGGAACACAGGTACATGAACCGAGCCTTTAAGATCTCATCAACAGATCACAAAATCAGACTGGAACATGACAATGATTTTGGTGTTTACTTTAAGACTTTCTTGATCATCAGGATAATCTATCAAAATCTTGGTGTATTTGTTTTGAAAGAGAAATCCCATCAGGGTGGTGTTGGGGTGAGTAAAGAGTTTGTTTTGTTTTTTTTGTTTGCGCCTGGCCTCCGTTCAGCTGTGCATGTAGGTCCTGCAGGGGGAGTCCGGATGGAAGTCGTACTTGCTCAGGCTGGGAGGATAGTAGGTGGTGGTAAACATATTGCTGGAGGGCAGTGGGGAGGGGAAGTGGTTGCATGTCTCGTCGTTCACATGGAGATTGTTCTTGTTTAGCGTCTAAAGTGTAGAGACAAAGATTTTGTTGTCAGATAAAAGCACAAAGTACAGCAAATGTTGACTGACAAAGAAAGTCGGCATCACTTCTCAGTTACTCTGTTACATAATTTAATTGTCTATGCCTTATTTTTTCTTGTCTCTCTCTACTTTGTCTCTTAGAAGTGACATTACCTAGAGTATAGTGTCATGAACAACCCGCAAAAGGATGGCACCATTTTTAAGAATTAATGGGAAACCAAACAACAGAACCAGCCTACCTTAAACTCCATTGGGATGTACTTCTCATTCTTTGGCGTGGCGTTGCCCTGCTTGTGGTAAGTGAGGTGGTTCGGTGTGCTGGGGTGGATGACTGCTGACTCTGCTGACGGCCGGTTCAGGTGGTGGCAGTAGGTGTAGGCCAGCGCTGACAGTAATGCTGCTGCAAAGAAACTAGCTGAGCCCACAGCAACGAGCTGGAACAAGGTGAAGGCTGGAAGCAGAGGGGTGGAGGAGGGAGGGAAAGAAAGGTGGAGGATGAGAAAAACCAATAAAATCAAGCCTCTTCTGATTTTTTTCAGTGATTCAAGTCCAGTGCTAATTGACGGCTGTTTCACTAGTTGGGAAACACAATGTCAAACTACATAATGAAGAGAAAACAAAATAACAATTTAGTCTGATTTTCAGGCTAGGGCTCTTCTTTTGGGGAACCTGAATGTGCTTAGCAAATTTCTTGATAATTAGCCTGTAAGATGAGGCAGTATATTTTTTGAAAAGGCTCATTTTAGTTTAAGGGTGGCACTAGAGAAAAAGTCATGAAATCACCAAAGCAACAGGACTTTGAAGAATGAACTTTCAAAAATGGAAAGGGTTCATCCTCTGAGGAGCAGTGATGCAGTTAGTACATTTCATTGCAATCCACTCATTTGATATTGGTATATCTTTTGTGCATGGTAGAAGTGGAAATTGTGGACTGATGGTAATTTTAGGAGGGGGTGAACATTAGGATTCATCGTCTGGGGACCGTGACTATCCACATCAAATTTCATTGTGATCCAGCCCGAAGTTTTCAGGGATATCAAGTCAAGCGACAAGGGGCAGGAAAGAATTTTCAAACTGAAAGGTGATTTTCTTGTCTGGCTGCAGTGAAACTTTATCAAAAGACAGGACAGGCCCTTGCCACAAGGGGCCAAAGCCACAAACAAGTCAATACGCTACCAACTGTGTGGTACACAGACAAGAAAAAGGCCAATAACTTTTTAGCCTTGGGACAATAACTAGGTGTTGCTACATGTTCAGAAACTGCAATTAAACTGAGGTGACAGTGAGGAGAGCAAAGGTATAAAACCTGGCACGATTTTCTGTTGGGACTTAATGACCACACAAATACAGTAGGTGTGTGTGAGCTGGTAAACAATTTCGGGAGACTGCATGGACAGACGTCACTTGTTTTCACTTACTTCCACAGCTGTAGTCCTCCTGTCCAGGTAAAATGACTGGAGAAAGACAGACAGAAATGAAACAGAGAGACAGAAAAAAAAAACATCAATGTAGTGAAGTAAAATCACTGCAGTTCCGAAAGATCAAACAACAAAAAATGGCAAGACCAGTTAATTTCTCTCAAAGGGTTTATGGTTCTTGAAGTAGGCAGAATGCTGACATCTCAATTAATTTGTCTTTTATTTTCTACAGACACAGAATGAACAAGTCAGCATTATATTGTGTCTGATTAAACTTTTTGTGTGACGAACTGGATTCTTCCAGCTTATATCAGCATCTGTATGTAGCAATTTAATATGTGCAGCAAACTTGTTCCAGTGATCTACTAATAAGAACATGCGCTTACCTGGCACCTCATGGGGCTTGCATTGCCTGGACTGGGTAATGTTGCCCTGGCAGAGACTGGCCTCAGCCACCTGGTCCTCACCACAGCGATGAGTGCGATGCTGCAGACCATCCTCATCACAATCCCCCCACTCCGTCCACTCACCCCAACCTGAGGAACGAAAGTACAGAATTGACAGAAATGATGAAAGCTGGAGAGTCAAGAAGAATCTGAAACAAAGGCCACAAGTACAATTGTTGGGTTTCTTTCTAGGTATTTTAAAATTGTATGCTGCTGCTTTGTTTAACATCAAGAAATCAGATTTTTTAACCTTCCATCTAAGTTGTCGACATAAATTAGAATTTACCATTTAATGCTTTGTTTTGTTTTTTTTTAAATCTACATATACATTAAAACAATACTTGGATACTGACAGATAAGATGCACTAAAAGTTAATGGAAATGCTTTTTTTCAATAAATGATCTTGGATCAGGGATCTGCTTCTGTGTCCTTATCTTCTCGGTTAATATCCTGCAGTGTAGATTCAGCATCAGCATATCACTGCCAACCTATATTAAATACCTCCACTTCAAAAGAAATACCCAAAAAGCAATTTATTTAGAATTTAATTGGATTACGTAACAGGACATTGTCCATGTCTGCTGTTTAGGAGATGGCTCGGGAACAGAAGTAGGAATTTTGCATATTGGCTACCCCAAAAAGACTGTAAGAGGTAGCTGTCTTGTAATGAGATATCTTGACAGAAAAAAAAAAAATGTCATTCTCCTGACTGTGCCAGCAACAAAGTCAAGTGGCCACTGATAGAAAGCTAGTGACCAGAGAAACTGCTTGGAGGGTTAACAAGTGTGCAATCTGTTCAGCCTCCTTGGGTGCCTGCTGGAGTTGCTTTTTTTACTGAACAAAAGCGTATAACGAATGAGATGCTGATTAAATCAATTTGCTTCCAATTCCTCTACTTACAAATGAGTGAAGGTATTTTAATAATGTTTTGTCTGTTTAATTTCTTACTTTCAGCCCCTGCATGCTGGGATAAGCTCCAACAACCATGTTGTTTTTCCCCCTCAACACAAATATTGGTTCGCCACTTGCTGTGTGGAGGAGATTTCTCATCAGCATCCATACAAACACCATTATTTAATCTAGACATGGGGACAGGGTGAAGCTATGGGGTGTATTTATGTTGTAACAATTAGGATAAATGACAATGAACTCTGTATAGTACTTTTCAAACCAAAGTTACAAGATGCTTAAAACAGGCAAAATGTCTAAAAGGAGAAAAAATTAAAGTTAAAATAACCAGTACGCAAAAGCATTAAAATAAATTATTTGCTGATGTCATACTTAAAAAAAAAGATAAAGGACCAGATTAATATAGAAGAAAATGCAGGGAAAATTTTCCTCTGCACTTTCTTAACGTGAGCATTTCGTTTCATCATTTCACTAATTTCTGTTTGAATCTCTGCTCTGATCAAGGATACCAAGAAAACCGTAAAGCCACTATGTGTGCAATTCGAATATTTCCAACTGTGATGTCTGCCGGTAGTGGTACCAAAAAGGCAGCTTACAAACATCCCTAAGGGTAAAATATATTTAAATGAAGCTATGCTGCGATCTGTTGCTGGATTACGTGTTAGTGTGACATAAAGCAGAGTGTCATGAGCATAGCAGTGGATATGAATATTATGACTGCAGATAATATGCCCTAAAGAAATCCAATCAGTAGAAAACGATTATGGAACCATAATCCACACCTCTACACTTCAGTTATAACCTTTCCACATAAAATCAAGGGGAATGAAAAATCTGTTTTCTACGTATTCGTGTGAATTCGTGCGAATTGAGTTTTTCGACCTCGGTCCTATAGTAGCTATAAGGTTACTGTAGCAACTCTACGCTAACAGCTCCATTCACACAGGTGTGCGCCCTCCTTTTTGTTTCAGCCACATTTTGTGATTTATGCTAATGAAAAGGCCAGCAGGTTTTATGTAAAAATCTTTTGTAGCGATTATGCTTTCATACCTTCACAAGCATGTGTGTTGCAGAGGGCCTCTTCAGTGTGCAGGCCTATGCAGATGTCTCCTCCATTGACTGGGGGAGGACTGCTGCACGTCCGAGTCCGCTGGTAGTGTCCGCCCCCACAGGTGGATGAGCACTGGGACCAGGAGGACCAACAAGACCAAACCCCACTCACTGGTACACACACATATAATAAACTTTATTCATACAATTTACAACCTCTGCTTTTGCAACTACACTACGTAAAGTATCCAGTTACCTGGACAGGGTTGAGTGTTGCAGTCCTGATACTCTACTGGGGATCCTACACAGGTGTTTGGGTTGGTCCTGCCCTCTGCCGTCGAGCAGCTACGTTTCCGGGTTCGGAAGCCTCTGGAGCATTGCTGTGAACAACTGGACCACAGTTCCCAGGATCCCCAGCGAGCACCTTGGGGCTGGGACAAAGTTCGACCACTAGTCTTCACTAAGTCTTCAACCAGAGCTGGAAAATAAAATCACCATAAATAAAGCAATGGTTGTTTTTTTCCATTCTCCTTCACATAATAAGCAATGCATAGTAGAAGTAAGAGGGAAATAAGAAAAACAGAAAAAACTTTCATTCAATGAAAAGAATAAAAGTCAATCCCGACATCATTTGACATCCTGCTGAATGAGTGAATGCTCAAAAAAATCTAAATTACTAATTTTCTTTCTGTGTTCAAATAAGACTCAAAGAAATTTATCTTTTTATTGCCAAACTCAGCAAACAGACATCCAGTTATGAAACATTAATTAGTGAGGTGCAATGTGGGTCAGGTTGAAAAATGAACTTGTTTTCCCTGTACACGCATACACACATAGGCAACCATAATCACAAATTATTTACATATGAATTAGGGGTAGTTCCCGAGGCTTTCAAATGAGGCCAGCACAAATATTTCATTCACATTTTTTTTTTCTCTATTTGCTAAAGGTTAAGAGCAGCCACACAAGTTAGGATGAAAACAAAATGACATTTTCAGCTCACCAGCTTTACCTATATTGAACTAAATATCCAAAGCAATTTTTATATATAAATTTTTACGTTGTATCAAATAATCCAGAGTCCATGAAGAGAAACACATGCATGTCTCTGAGGAGTGGAGGAAGTTGACATCTTCTTCCCCATTATGGTTCAGTGATGTTTAATCAATCTGCTGATTGATGGCTACAGACATGAAACCAGCTTATTATGGCAACATGGGAGCTATATTACTAACAGCACTGTTTAAAACTCTTTCTAATCCAAGTTAAGCAGATGCACAAATATAAAGACTGAATACTTCAAACCTAAAAAGTTACCCTAGTTACGCGACCCCTAGGTTAGGGTGGCATATCGATACACTTGCACTCTAGCAGATAATCACCGCACCATGGTAACAATCATATTACTAGGGTACCTGCTGGCACGTGACAAACAGAAGAAACATGGCTACATTTCTGATTTGCTAGCACTGCAGAGTGACAAGGTAAAGAGTTTAGAAGCTGATGTTTCCATAAATTGTTCCCTGCTCATTCTCTGTACTTACAGTCAGTCTGACAGGCTCCAGACCCGTCATTGGGACAGAACCGGGTCTCCACCTTCTTCTTGCCCAGCTGGAGCTGCTGGGGGTCCGGTAGCAGAGCCCTGCAGGTGTACCTGAATCTCTGCTCTTGCCGTGACCCATCTTCACTAACATTGACTGGCATCCAGGGGGTCCAGGGGGTGTTGCGGCGTACCTCAGGGCAAGCCTCCAGGTTACAGACCTTATACTCCTGGAAGACATGATGGACGAAGCCTGTCACCATGAATGCTGATGAAAACTCTAAGCCCACTGCTGTTTCACAGGCTGAAGTTACTGCTGTCTATTCTACTGTATGCTTGTTTTATCTTGCAATGCCATACATCCTAATGTTTTCATTAATTCATTATAAACAGCTTTCAGAGACAGCTTGCTGCCTTAATTCATCCTGCTAAAAAAAAAAACAACAAATATTCCAGTTTTTCCTTGGGGGAGTTGATTATGCAGCTAATTACTGTGTTGAATTGGACTATTTAAACAAGGCTGCATATAGTTGAGGACATTAAATGATGCTTCACAGTCAGTTCTAATGAAGTGGATTGTTCAGTGATAAGTCAGGAGGGGCTACACTTAATGGATGATTGCAGAAATATAACATTAAAAATCTTTCGTTTTATATATGCTGTGCTGCATCCACAGCTTGAACCCCAGGGCTCACTGACTGGGGGTAAACACAGAATCTCATATGAGACAGTCTGGTGTATCCAAGTTTAACTTGATGTGCCTGATACCCAACAGCTACAGTGTTTTTGCACTGCTAGCAGAAGTGTGTCAGTCCAAACCTTTTTTTGATGTGTTCCTTGAATGGTTCATTTATTTATAAGTTTATATTTATTTTTTATGGTGTTTTTATTTATGCTTTTATTTTACGGGTATTTAGTTCCTATGTTATGTAATTTGCATTTGTTGATTCCGATGGCTGTACTGTAATGTAAACTCCGAACCTTTAACTTTGGGGAGAGTTGTGGCACTCTCCCGCTTCCCAGACCAACAGAAATAGTAGGCAGGGCCAAAGGTCAAGGTACAAAAGAATCGGTCAGAAAAGTTAGAGAAGATTAATGGTAAAATAAAAAAATTGTACAATCTAGTTGGTTAATTTCTATCAAAATTTACTGAGAACATACTGTACATGCTCCCAAGGGGATTAATCTTTCATTTTAATAACGCAGTAATCTATTCTCTTGCAAATAAAGCTTTAAGTATTTATTATTCCAAATAAAACTTGTAAATAACTTCTTCTCTATATAGAAACTTGAATGAGAAGTGGGACTGCTTTAAATAAATGTGACAAGACTGTTCAATTTAACACATTTAATCTCGAATCCTTTTTGGAAAGGCCGTGACTTATTGATGGCTTCTTATTTTGTGATCAATCAAAAACACAATACAAGATTTGGCCAAATTTATCTCACACTGTATACAGAATTTTTTCCAAACACTTACTGTAAATCGGCCAAATCAGTGCAGGTTTAGTAGAATGGCACTGAGCAAAAAAAGAAGAGGCACAACTGTGTGTATCTTGTTCTTGGCCAAACAAACAAACAAAATATCCTTTATCTCAGGTGAAATATTTCATAAATATACTGTAGTATCCCACGGCAGATTGTCTATTTCTGTAAATTAATGTACAAATCATCTGGGCTGGTCTCTTTTTTTAGTTTTCTTTACATTTAAAGCAAGCACATAAATTGTGTGACTTTTCGGTGTGGTTACAGACATCTTAACTTTGTTATTTCTTAATATCCTCGACTGGAACAGTACCGTGGCACATCCAGGACAAGTGTTTCCATTCTCACAGGTTCTGGTCCTGGAGTGGACCCCACCTCCACATTCAGCACTGCAGTGAGCCCAGGGGCTCCACGCTGTCCACAACACTGGCTGGGGACATGGCTTTTTCTCATTGCACAGTCTGGAAACACAACAATTTCACTTAGACTGGGTCTCGAAAATGTAGTAATTAATGCGGTAACTGTAATGAATGAATGATCAGGGCTTCAAAACCAAAAATGTCTACCTGTATTTATGTAAGAATATTTATATTATTGGCTGGGAAGCTTGAAAGTTTCGAGAATAACTCAAATCCCAACACCCAGCTAAAACAGCGGAGACATTTGTGCCCAGGCTGACAAGGTTTTTACTGTCACTGATGTCCTTTCTACCCAATGTGGTTATTTTTTACCTCTTAACAATGCCATGCAGTAATGATGGCTGTTGATGTTTCTAAAAATGGTGAAGATGATTACATCTTCACGTTCATCCTCACCTCTCCTCTCGACCCTGGCCAACACAGATTCGACCACCGTGCCGAGGCGAGGGGTTGTTGCAGGACCGCTGCCTCACTTCAAATCCGATGCCACAACTGCTGCTGCACTGGCCCCATGAAGACCAGGGAGTCCACCCGCCATTCCTGAGGAACAGGATGCGAGAGGGGAAATGTAAATACTATTACATGTAACTGTTGTTAGCGGCTGTTAAATGTTTGCAAATACCTCGCAGAGATAGCAACAACTGAAGATGATGAGCCACATATTTCTCAATTCACTCTTTCAACTGCAAAGGCTAGACAACTAGCTTCATTGTCTTAACAACTTGTTGACTTATTTATTCGTCCATCATGCATCCTTTGGGGAAAAGTAAATAAATCAAATGCAATAACCTTGTGACTCTTTATCACTCATGCTCCTCTTTAATGAGGTACTTTCGTAATATTAGGTTGTATTAATATAAGATTTTCAGATTTATTTGGCTAATTTTGCTCTGGTAATTAATCTCTGATATAATGAAGGTTACGCCTTGTTTTAACAATACACGTCCAGCCAAAGAACTTAACTCTGCTGTGGTTGATTTCAAGGGTTAGATTCGAGATAATGAATATCTGTATAAAAAGATGTACCTGGAACAGTTTGCCACCTGTATGGTTGGGCCACTGCAGTCAACCCCACCACATCGGGCCACCGGTCCATCACATGAGCGGGACCGACATGCGCAGCTGCTGATGGAGCCCTCGCCGTCGTCGTGGTTACAGGGTTGCCACGGTGCCCAAGGACCAAAACCGCCATCCTGCGTTAGGTT
Organism: Xiphias gladius; assembly: GCF_016859285.1. Taxonomy (NCBI): domain Eukaryota; kingdom Metazoa; phylum Chordata; class Actinopteri; order Istiophoriformes; family Xiphiidae; genus Xiphias; species Xiphias gladius. Next base: position 6,972,580 of record NC_053412.1, read on the forward strand.
CCTTACCTCCAGAAAGGATTTTAGAGAGCGAAAAAGCACATCAATAAGACAGATTTGCCTACAACTACCAAAATTGGTTTTTATGCCATGAAAACTGTATAAATGTCCTGAGAAGTTTTTTTTTAATATGGAACAATACCCTCAGGTCAATGAAAGACAAATGAATGGATGTAGGCTTGTTTTTAGACATCTTTCACAAAGTAGAAAGTTCATGAGAAGTTCCTAACAGCTAGACATTTTTAAATACATTTTACACAGTAAAGACCATTACACAGGAGTAACTTTGTGTCTTACTGGGCACTCTGTGATGTTTTGGGTCCACTGGTTCATGTTGGAGCTCTCCTCGATGGTGGTGCAGCGCTTCTGTTTGTGATCCCAGCCACAGTATGGGTCCCGAGCTTCCATGCAGTAACTGATATGAATTCGGACAGTTATTTCAGTGATTGTCAAAGTTGCAGAATTATCAAGGCTCCCTGTGACACAGGCTTGTTTGCTATGAAATGCTAATTGAAAATGACGCCAAAAACTCTAGTAGTCTACACATTTCTACAGTCTACAATCAGCAGGATTGTCTAAGAATCCTGAGTATAATGTTTTCTCTGTATCAGAGAATTTCTATTGTGTTTAAAGTTGGTGGGCTGCTAGAGGGGCTAATACTAAGAAACTACTGTACATCATAGAATATTCTGTTAGGTTGTCAGCATATTCTAGTGGTACATTTACTGTCAACAAATTCATCAACGGCCTACTTATGTAATGTCTGCTTTGAGGCTTGCCAAAATATGGACTGACAGTTCAAAAGCAGTTTCTTTACAGGGAAAATAAACTGGGCTCTTAATATAATCATCTTTGTCAGCATTTACTGTGGGCCTTTCAGACTTGGACACCCATGCATTTTTGTCTCTTTAATGGCAGCGAGTTAATAAATCATTTTAAGTATTTTCAAGTTGAGCTAGGAAATTTGCACACTCACCATGAGCAGGAGATTTAAAGTAGAACTTTTATTAAATGATTGACAGCAGATTGTGGATTTGCATATGCTTTATACTTAACATATATATATTATATTCATATATGAATTTAAATATTTATACCGTTATATCTCCCTTGTTTTTGTTAACCCTAGGTCACTTGCAGGTTCTTTCTTTTCCAATAAATCATAAAACAACGCTAAAAGTCTGTAAATCCGATACAAGAGGCACTTATTTTTAACAAAGAAAAGTTAATCGTCTGGTTAAAGTCGACATTGCAGGCTTGACGTTGATAAGGATTGTACCGTTCAGTTGGATAGGTGGAGCATCGCTCTAATGGGATTTTCATCAATCTGTCATCAAGTCCCACAAACAAGGACCTGTCACTTTGGAGGATTTGCAGGCTCTTGATTGGCTCGATTTGCCCTTCAGGGAGGATTCTGAGCTCCTCCAGGTAGCAGCCATGAAGGCTTTTATTGGTTGTGGAGAGAGCCTTCAGGATGGTGCCATATTCTGACAAGATGGACAAGGAGAACAGTTCTGGTATAAAAATGATCTGGTGCATCGCATAATTTGATGGTAATAAAGGAGTTAGACCCTGTCGCTGCAGATAAAAAGGTGGCCAAATTAAATATTTAGAAATCATTAAATTATCTATTACTAATTTTATAACTTTTCATTTTAAATCAGCAGTGAAATTGACTATTTTATTTTTGGCCAAAGTCAGCCCCAGTTCTGCCCCCTCTTGCTCACCAGTGCCGATGTACATGACATGGTAGAGGGTGTCCCGGCCCTGCACGATGTCCACCACCAGCTTGGAGAAGCGCAGGTTGTCCTGGGTGAGCAGAGGGTTGATGGTCACCGGCTGGACAACGTCGTTCATCAGGAAGAGTCGCTGGGCGTCCTGGAGACTGCGCTCTGTGAGGTTCCCCCCAGGGCCTCCCTCCTCCAGTGTGCCACACTGAAGATCGAAGAGGGAAGGATAGAATTAAGGATGTAGATTGTTGGTTTTGGCTCCTGAGTCTCCAACAAAAAAGTCCAGCAGCTAATTTTACTGATTAGTTTGCCTTCAACCTAAGAAGATGAACTAGAAAAAGACCTTTTTTGATGGTGGTCATACACAGGTCTAACTAAGAACATTAAATCATACATTTCAATTGGACATGTCAGTACCAGGGCCTTGGTTTTGCAAGAGAGCCTGAATGAAAGTTATACGTCACGCCTGTGGCTTCTTTGCTTGTTTTTTGCTTAAAGTCAAACTTTCTACCATGAGAAGCATTAATTTGAGTTGCAGAAGGCCATTACTGTCAGTGTAAATTTATGATCAAATAAATGCAAATCCAAAATCAAAAATTGCAAAACTATTGCAAATGTAATGCAGAGATTATACAGTATAATTTACAATGTCCCTGCAGCTCGATTTGGATAGCATTTTGTGTATGTGTTGGAAACTTGCCAAGCACTTATTGTTGGAATTGTGAACTAGAAATTTCTTCGTGCTATTAAAAAAAAACAGCTATATGGATCCAGTTTGGGGCCTTTTTTTGTCTGTGTAAATATGAGTTACCTGAAAATTGGGTATGGGGTTTGGGGTGGAGAGCCATGCAGTGCGGGGGTTCTCCTGGTAGCGGAAAGGTCCGTTGAATGCCTGGGTGATGGAGCTCAGATTGAAGGCACAGACAGCTGAAGCTGATATGCTGTTCCTGAAGGGGGGGGGGTCATAGTCACATTGGCAATTCAGCGTGAAAGAAAATGAGAAGGAAAACGTGGAAGTCTGAGGAAACATGACCAGTTTTTTCTTTTTTTTGGGAGTACTCCCTGACAAGCAAACTGACTTTGACATATAAAATCAAATGACATTATAAATGAACATCACTCACACGTTAGTGGTGAAGATGCCATAGATCAGGTCCTGCTCTGGTAAGTAAAAGGTGCTCTGCAGCTCATTGTAGTAAAAGGGGATTTCTCCTGAGCGGGAGCAGTTCAGTCGGGCCTTCATGAACGTGGTCCACGTGTCCTCCAAAAGGAAGCGACCACCCATATCGTTCTTACAGACGCGGGCAACACGAGAGAACACCATCTTCCCGCAGTCGTTTTCTACTGCAGTTTCTCTCAGGAAGAAGTAGGCAAACCGACCAATCTCATAAACAGACACAAAATGAGGCTCTGGAGGACATATGAGGGGAGAAAACATAAAATATGGAAGATATGATATTCCCAAACAGACACACAGGTCAATACAAGTCTGAAAAAAGGACATATCAGTGTGGTGCTTTGTTTACCGTTGAGCCATTTGGAGTTGTACTGGGCAGTGCGCAGTGGCGGCATGTTCCCCAGGCTCCTGTAGATGACTGGGTCACGTCCTGAGAAGTCGATCACTGTAGCAGCGTACAACTCGCCTTTCTCTGTTACCATGGCGGTGGAGTTGTGGCGCGGGTCGTAGGGACATCGGGCAACACCATTCACTGTTTCCAGTACCTGACTGGTGTTACCAATCTGACAGAAAGACAGACAAAGGACATAGCTAAGTCATTATAGGGTAAAAAGAATCTAATGCCTCTGTATTAGCCGTTGGTTTGCACTGTGGGTTACAAATGAAATTTTTGGCAAATAACCTCTTTCTCTTCTGTTTTATGGCTGCTTTCAACTTCCAATTCACATTAATTCAAAACTTTTAATTACTTAGCTTTTAACATTTCCAAAATGCAGAAAATCTATTATTTGTATTACCACCACCAAAACAATTTATTCATAATGATAATAAATAAGTTATGATAATCATAACTGCCTCCATCTCCGGTCTGAAATGGTAAACCAATTAATTGATTATTTGATTACCAGAAAATTCATCAACAACTGTCTTGTCAATTAATACATTTTTTTTTTTTAAGGACAAATGCTGCATATTTTTCTGGTTCCATCTTTTCAAACGCAAACATTCGCTGCTTTTCTCTGTTTTAAATTGAATACTTTTGGATTTTGGTTAGACAAAACAAGAAATTTGAAGGCATAACATTGGAATCTCTTCCAAAAAAACCAAACAGATTGATAGATTAACTGATAATGAAAATAATCGTCAGTTGCAGCACTACCCCTTTTATTATGAAATAAGGAATCCTTGTCAACTTCTTAAAGCCCTTTTAGCCCTTTTACTGTCAGTTATTTATATTTTACACATTTACTGACCATTTTCACAGTATACAAAAGTGTGTGAACCTGTTTTCCGGGTTTTCTGATAAAACTTGCTTGAAATTCTGTGGTGATTGAGTTGTAAGTTGTAGATTTAAAATTCTGGACTAGTTTGCTTTATTATTATTTTTTTTTTTACTAATTTTGATGGTTGGATTATCCTGGTAACTTGACTCTTGACATCTCATGATAAACTGCTGTACCAACCTGCCTGGTTATACAGACGGGGGTAAAAGCATTGGTCCCACACGTGAAGAGCGTCCTCCCACTGATCAACAAAACCCGGATATAGTTTTGACATTCCTCCTGCAGAAAAATACACCACAACCCAGTTTTACCGTTTCATGAGAACAAACTAACCGTCTAGCATAAATAAAATGTGAACAGTTGCAGCTGGGTCATCCTACACCATACATTTGGATTACAGTTAACAGACACTGTATTTGATCCTTTTTCCATTTATACGACACAGCACCCTACCTGAGATTTGCCCTTGCTCTGACATGAGCGCTTTGTATCTTCATCAGGTGCCCATTCTGTCGCCTGAAGAAAAAAATACAAACATATTTTGCTTTTGGGAATTAAGTTCAGATCTATCATGTACATTACAAAACACACAAGTAACAAGGGTGCAAAGTGTAAGGGAAATCCAAGGGAATAATGAAGACAAAACCAGAGAAAAATTTATAAAAACTAATTGATTTTTAAATATTTTAATGATGTATGAACCTTTTTTATTTTTAATATTGTTTCTGAAAAAAATGATTTAATTTTCCAAATAGTTTAAGTGCTATAAAAGAAGCATTAAATGAACTCCAACTGTAAGTTTTATCTAAGTCTATCATAAGCACTTGGCTTGGCTAATGTTACCTGTATGAGGGAGGCGTTGATCAAACTCAGTCTGAAGATGAAGTTTCTGAAAAAGAAATATTTCATGGTGGAGGAAAGGGCACCAGGACACGAGACTGCAGAGGGTTTGATAGACTGATTATGATTCTGAATCGTGCTCTTGGTGTATTCAGGTTATTTTATTTTTTTGTAGTGTTGTCATAAATGTTGTCAATAATGTCTCAATTTTTCTGTATGCCCTCCCATTTTCTCTCCTGATACATGCCTATAGATTCCTTTTTTTAACATTGTACAATTGCAATATATGTTGACTTTAGAGCACAGTTATTTGCTACCTTGCTCCCACAATGAGCTGGTTTCTGCTCAGGTCCAGAGCGAGCTGGGAGAAATCCTTCACTCCTGGGTGGGAGAACTCTGACATCCACGGCCTTAACGCTGGATGGAGAATGAGGGGTGGCAGGGAGGAGAGGGTTGATGGTTGGAGGAAAGTTAAATAGAAGGAGGAGGGGTGAAAAGGCGGGACGAAAAGGCAAAACACATCATGAAAGACGAACAATGAGGAAAACAAGGAAAGGCAAAAAAAGATTAATGAGAGGAGAGACAAAAGGCAGGAGAGTAAGAAGAAGAAAAAGAAATGGGAGGAGGAAGATGATGAGCGGGAACAGGAAGAAGACAAGGAGCATATAGGAGGGGGAGGAGAAGAGTTAGAGTTAGGTGCAAGGGCAAGAAAAATTGGGAAAAAAATAAGTTCTTTGCGTGGGAATCCCTTTTCACCAAATGGTACCTGGCTCACAGCTCCAGCTTCAGTTAAGCCCTCAGTGTTTTTACTAATGTGTTACATTTCTCTCTGACACCAGAGTGGAGGCTGAGTCCCAAGCTTCAACACTTCTACACAGACTAAGAGTATTTTGGTTTCAAAAATTAGGGGCATGATTGATTAGGGCCAGGAAGTCTGCCAGCGGGTGAATGAATGAATACATATATCCATCCATATTTGTTTTTCTTGTTCTGCTGTGTTCTTTAGAGCTTGAATTTTGATTAACCACCATTCTGTCAGTTTCTGGAGCCAGAAAATTTGGGCAAAGGGGAAGAAGCCCAGGTATAACTAAATATGGGACACTGGCAGACCCTAGGTCTGATGGACTGGGTTGTGGTAGCTAGCAATATCATGGCTCAGAGGTGTGTGTTTTTGTTTATCATTTGGAAAAACAAATTGCAATATGTCATATTGCAATATGTCATATTGCAGAAGCTAAAGAGGGTCTAGCTGCTAATTTATGGACTAATTTCTGTCTGTTTTCTTCTTTAATTCTGCTACTTCATTAAAATCTTCATCTCTGCAATTTATCCAATTTGAGTTGAGATGAAGAAAAGCTGTATCACATGACCAAGGTAAAACTGCAAAAGGCAGCAAAGCAAAATTGAAGCCTAACACTGGCTCGGTGGCTAACATGGCATGGTCTGAGAAGTTTAGCTAAAGTCTGTAGCATTTCTTTTTAAAAGGCCCTGAAAACTCAGTCAGCTTCTTATGATGGGGAATGAGGTTCTACATGAACATGCAATTTTCTGCTATTTCTGAAATCTGTGTTTTTGAGCTTTTCTCCCCAGTTTGCAGTGGGCAGAGCTTTGCTCGGAAAAGGAGATGTAACATACTGTACTTCCATGCACCACAGTTTGGCAATATTTAAATATGTGATGACAGTTGTGGGGCTGTTTGCTCGTGTTACCGGCACTGTCACTCAAATCTGATCAAATCACATCCACACAGTCCTGATGACACAGATTAGCTGAGGTGTAAACTCCTAAAAATTCTGATTGTTGCTTATTTAACCATGAGTTTGGTGGCAAAAATTAATCAAGCCGAGACACCTGAAAACACTTGAAACTAAAAAAATACAACAGTTTATGGAAATAAAGAGACGGATAGTGATATTTGATCAGTAACAATTCGTCCTGCTTAGGGAGCCCTTTGTAGTGAAAGAAAAATCCTCAGTCTGTAGCTTGAAATCATCACAATATTAACAGCACTATTTTTGCATTTATGAAAAATAAAAACTGCAAGGGGAGCAAACACAAGTCCAATGTTTGTAGTTTCACTCACATATCTTTTCCCATTTTGATATATTTTGTTTGATTTCATTCTCTGTACTTTTATTTGACTTTATTTAATCATATTGTTTAAATATTTAAATCTTTTTTTCTACCTGACTTGACAAGGTGACTTTGTTTTAAAAACTTTTTTGTCATGACAGATTAAATTAAATTGTCTTGATTTAAAATCCTCTCCCCAGGCAATATGACAGCTGACAAAAACTGAACATTAAACAAGCCATTTTGGCATTTTTACATGAGCTTTGGACAATGTGAACAAACCAAATAAAGAAGCGCGACAAATTAATCCTTTCGTCACTGTTTCAGGGCAAACTACTGCTGCCTCACCTAAATGGGTGCTGGCTCCTCTTTATTTGAGAGCTGGCTTGAGGGACAAATGTACCCAAAACAATAAGAGCACAGTTTGCCAGGCGAACGCTTTGAGCTAAATGGAAACTGACATCCAGTCAAATTAATATCATCAAAAGCACTTTCACAGTTGTTAAGACAGCTGAAAAAGAGGCCATACGCTGTAGACACAAAATTCAAAACATTCATTAAGTTTATCTAAACCTGTATGTCTGTTCAAATGTACAGATGCACAAGTAACTTTCAATATGAGCCTTGATGCACATGATAAACTCGACTCTAGCAAGTCCTATTAATGCGTTCCAACTGAGAGCTTTTAACATTGCCAGATATTTATTATCTGTATATTAAAGCCAAGCCTCATTTGTTTCAATACTTATTCTTTATTAAGCTGTTATCAAATGTAAAGCAACATTTTGAAAGATTATGAGCAAACAGTGTGTGATTAGAAACAAAACACAACCATCACTCTTGTCTGGCCTCAGCTCCTCTTTGACAGACAGTACAGCATGAATACAAACCATCACTTGAGCAACAGTGATTTTCAGAGGGAGCTATTAAATCCAAATTGCTTTTGCACATTTGCCCCTGCACATAATGACCTGTGCCAGTGCAGACAAATACATACTGTCCACGCATACACTGATATTCACAAACACCCACAGCTCAGCAGGAGAAATTACTTGCCTTCAAGCAGCAGTCTTGTGCTAGCATTGTTCTTTGACCCCCTCAGTTAACTACATTTAGAATCTGAGACTCTCACATGGCAAACAAAGCCTGTCAAACATGAAAACAGGTGGAGGGAAACTAAGGACAGGGGTGAACTGTTAGCTTGGTCAAAGCCTCAAATATTCCACGAGGCCACTTGTGCTGCAGGAGATGTGCATATGACACTGGTGCACTGACGGTGCGAAAGTTGCCGTGATAGTTTGTCTGTAACTTCAGAGCTGCACCGGAAGTGGGAATGTGTTACATTATGTAGGTTGACATCTGCTGCTTGTGACCTCCTCGCACCTGCAAGTAACAGTTGCGTTGACTTATCAGAACTGGTTGCGTGTTTTTTCCTAATTTGTGATTATCTCCATTTATGTCAACAAAAAAGCTGATTTTATTTGACTGATAAGAGGTAATTGTCATCAAGAGTTAGCTGGAACTTAACATTAGCAATTTTGAATTCTTAAATTTACAAATTTGCCTCCCTCTCCATAGATGATGGCTGTTGGATGAATGGATGGTAAGAAAAAAATCCCTTTGAAACTTAAAGAAAAGCAGACTTGTGTTGATGCACTCACTTTGGTAGGAGACAACAGGATGTTCCTTTCTACTGCAGTCCAGTTTGACGTGAGGCTGCTGGGACAGACACAGAGACGAACAAATGACCAGCACAAGGCCACAGGGGGAGAGGGCCCACACCCCCCACCCTGACGTAAGCATAGTTACAACCACATCCAGTCTTTTATCAGGTCTTCAGGAAACACCTGTTGAAACAGAAGAGATAATTGTCAGTTTAAGCAATTGACCGGCAAGAGTCAAACACCAATGATGGAAATTTCCACCAGAATCATCAAGAAAATACCAACATGTAAAATCCAGATTCCCTTCCCTGTTCTCTGTCTGCCTGTCCATCCATTTAAATTAGTTTAGCCAGTCCCGCGGCCCAGTGTTCCCCCTGCCGCCCTTGTCTGTGGCTCTGAGTGTCCAGCCCCTCAGAGTCAGCAGGACTCGGTCATGGCTTATTCGCCTCAAAAGGCCAGAGCCGCCAACCTTTTTAATGCCGACTCTCAAACCGGGGGTGCCATCAACAGAGCTCTTCATGACTGAGGGGACCCATTCAAAGACCAGGCTGGGCCCAGAGCCAAACAGGGGGTGTGAACTTTGAACGGTGAGCCACACGAGGGGTCTTTGTGTCAACATCAAAATCCATTCATGTACGTCAGATCTGCTCAGAGATGATTATCTGATGATGATGACCATATGCACAGGGTCACAGCAAAGCCCCATTCAAAAAATTAGCTGGTGACTCGTCGCATCAGAAGTATGTATATTTACTGTGCCGTAACTTAAGACGATCTCCTTTCGTCTCCTTTCAGCCGTGCCTATTTATGGTAGGTAAATAAGCTGATGAACAAAGATCAATGCTGTGGTAAACCAACATCGGTTTCACTTTTTTTTTTTTTAATTCATGTAAACATAAATAATCAACCTAAACTACTTGCTATGACAGGCTGTTCTAACTGGATCCAATATCTGAGTGCGTTCGTTTATGTTTCTGTTTGTGGCGCTAAAGTCTTTCCGTATAGTGGAATTTCACCTTGGAGGTGTATTGTTTCCTCCAGTATTATGTTTTAAACAGCATGCACCTTTGCACAGCTGAAAATCACACTAATTCTCCTGGCAAGAAGAAGAGGATCAGAATATTCTTGGAAACAGCTACATCAGTTTTGTCCTGCTCTCTCAGCCACTTCCATTTCATTCAATTCTATCTGCTCATTTATTAGTTCATGATCTTGAAGAACCAGCAGTGTGAGAAAGCAAGTAAAATATAGCTTACACATGTAGCTCTTTTCTCACCACTGTGTGCCTGCTAACATGTGGACATCCAGGTCAAAAGGACTGTGCCAACTTTTAAATTTTACAGCTGCACTCCTGCTTTGTGTATCTCATTTTTAGCATGAGATACACAAAGCAGGGGATGACGCTTCTAATCCCAGCCTTGTCTTTTTTCTAAGGGAAGAAACTCATTGCAATAGCGCCCTTAACAAAGTTATAGATAAAACAAAAATGGCTATTTTAAACGATTCACATTTTAAAACTCTAGAGAAAAAGATCTAACAGAACAATAAGTGGGACTAGTGCACACTTTTGATTTTAAAGCTGTTGGAGTTGAAACATAAACTTGAAACAGTTAAACTGTCAGCTGACGTCAGCAGAGAAAAGGTCTTAGAGAATATTAAGTGGGATTGGTGCATACTTTTGGTTTATAAATTTGTCAGAATTGAAGGATAAAGTAGTTTAAAATGGCATAATCTTTAAGTTATCCTATACTACAGTTCAGCAGACGTTATTCTTTCGCAGCAGCTCCCACTTTCTTTTAGTTTGCTTGCATCTGCTACGTGCTCTGGAGAATGGAAGTGGTTAATGTCTGTCTACTGCTCACCAGGAGGACTGAATTTGTGTGGATGCAGAGGTTTTTCAACCTGCTGGGTCCAACATTGCTGCTTAATGAAGCGACAGGAACAGAGCCTCTACCGCTGGCCTCACTTTTGTTATTTGGCCATGCTCCTCTCACCGTGCAAAGGCCGGCCAGTGAGAGGCCTAATGTTCTGGGACTTGTCTATGCGGTACAATGAGGGGGAGCAGCAGCAGACGTCAGTCAGATTTTCAGGGGCAGCAGGAAACGCACGGATGCAGATTCTCACTCTGAGATCAGCTTTAGTTAAAGACGGAGACTAAATGCTTAATTCAACAAGTCCTCATACCTAAATGGCAACATAGGTTGTTCTGGTACCACTTTGGTTAAGGTTTGGTTAAGTTTTAGTCAATTCAAACCACTTGGTTAAGATTAAAGAAGGTTTGTGGTTATGGTTAAAAGAAAACAATAATGACTGTTGGTAGGAGGGGACATGCAAACAGCACTCTACTGTGTGAAAGTGACTTTAAGACACACTGTATGCCCAACCATCCACCCTGGTGGATTTGCTCCCCCCCACAGAGGATTTGCTGTCCTTTTATTATTAATTAATCCCTTGATTATTTTCAGGGTGAGCTGAGGTTAGCCTTTCGCTCAAAGCACTGCTGTACCCAAGTGCAGCCTCGCCAGGGTTGCTAGCATGGTTGTAGACTCTTTCGATTCAAATTGTTCAACCTATAAATGTCGAAAAATTCATTAAAAAATATTAACAAATGGTTGTTTTGTCTGACCAATAGTTAAAAATTCAAAAGGATTTTGATACAATGAATGGATGAACAAATTAATGAATAAATGAATGAATGAATGAATGAATTAATTAATTAATTAAAAGCAGCGAAGCCTCACATTGGGGAATTTGGAACAAACTAAATATATCAGGTGTTACAAGTTTTCAATGCTTCTAAAAATGGCTTGAGTAATGAGATCATAGTGAGTCCTCAATAAGTGTTATGTACATCCAGAATCAGCCAAAACACATTCTGCCGCCAAATGTAAACAGGGCGTGAGAGGTAAGATATTTTAGATTTGAGAAGAAACCAGCCATGACTGAAAAGTAGGAAGTAAAAGCTGCAAACATTCAAGCCTAGCAGTGTTTTTCCTGAAGCTACGAGCGTGTCAGAACATTCATTCATGTAGCTGCCTGCGTTGGAAAAACACCGTAAAGCTTTAACAACCTGAGAAGAGATTAGAAACACAGAGTCTCCAATTCATGTGACCTGTGTGTGTTTGGACGGAGGAAAAAACCACTGGAACACGGAGTGAACATGTGACTCCCACACATTAGGAACGCTGCCAAGATTTTAACCTCTTAGTCACCGTGTGTAAAGTTTAAGCAATGGCTTCACTGTATCAATGCACCAAAATATGACAGGTGTATACATTAAAGCTCCGTCTGCGTTGGGTTTTTTCCTCTGGATTCATCTCCCCCTAGCCCACAGTACGTGTCTGCCCGTGATTCCTTTGTGAGAGTGAAAGCTCACTCAAACATCACCCTTCACCTCCCTCAGAGAAAACACAGACTGCACATAACTAAGATGCTAATGAGTCTGCTGAGAGCTTGTAGCACTGTCATAGATACACACTGCTGCGTTATCCACCCTAAATAAATAAATAAATAAATTGTTAATTTAAAACGTTTAAATAGCAGTTTAAAAAAACCTATTATTTTTAATGGTGTAAAAAATAAAAAATCCCCACAGCAGTTTTCTCTTTGCTTTTTATTTTTTCAAACTATTTGAAGCTTTAATGGCTCACAAATGCGATTCGAAAAAGAATGTTATCACCATGCTTCTCTTCCTCTCGGAAAACTGGAGTGGGTGTGTGTATATCTAATTGGGATGTCTTCTGGCAAGCAATCACAAAACTATAACATTAGTGTAATTGCTTTGGAAATGTGTGCATAGATACCACATCATAGTGCAACATGATGAGACAAGGCTGAATTAAAAAGATACAGTAAATAGAAGCTAGATGAAAATCGGACAATGAGGTGAACACTCCTGGACTAGGAACAAGGGATATGCTTGCCTGCCAGTTGGATTCGGGGAACAGACACAACCAGAGTAATAATTACAGACCTCCCTGGATCCACAGACTACAAATCTTCTGAATGCCATCCAGACACTAGAACTTCAGGTGTGCTGACCAAAGCAATTATTATAACTGGCTTTAAAGTCATTCAATGTGTCCCTAAAAAAATTGTGACAAAGATAGGTACTGAGCATGACAGATTTAAGATTTGGAGAACATGAATGATTTAGGAATAATAATTCACACAAGGATTCATGGGGCTAGGAATAAGGTGGGGACAACAATATAGACGCCGTATAGTTGCTATAAAATAAAATTTTCCTACCTGATTCATTGGTCTGGCTCTAATTCAGACTACCCTGTAAAGTCATAAACTCATGAAGACAAATCTTTTAATAGACAGCAGGATGGCCTCAGCCCTTTAAATCAGTGGCTCCCAACCCTTCTTGACTTATAACGCCTTAAAAAACGTGTTTACTTGTCTACTGTCTCTACAGATGGCGGCCAGTTAAACCAAAGAGTGATTTCTCCGACTCAGATTTGTTTTATGTAAATACTTTTGGGGCAGCTTAAGATGTAGAATTATCTAGTAATTCACAAGCAAGCACGATGATTAGATAAAGATCTGGGAAGCTGTCGACATCCCCACATATCTTAGCAGAAAGTCAAAAAGAATTAGCAGCAGCCTTCAGAGTTTCTCCTTTAGCACCATTGGAAATGTTGTGACACATTAACAAGTGTTTGGACAGCGTAGCAGTGTTCCTGCAGCACTTCATCACAGTTGTGCAAACTTTACACACAGCAGAGGTTTTTCTTTCAGAAGACAAAATTTGGCCAGTTATAGTACTTTGATGAAAATCTCCTGGTTTTTTCTGCAAGCTTTTGAGTTACTGACCTGCATTTCTTGAAGATATTGCATCCTTTTCATAGACTGACAATATACCCTCCTAATCATCAACTGTGAGCCTCTCTTCTTTTTTTCAAAAACTTTCTATTCAAGCACTCTTGTCTTTGTCTTCAGACGAACTGAAGGAGTAGGACATTTCAGTCTTTTCAAAAACCAAAGAGATGTCCCTCCCATGGTGTGTGTCACTTGGATACCTTCAACCCGCGGCTTATATATGAATGAGTGGATTTGATGAAGGAGAGAGTAAAGCATGGATGAACTTCTTTAGGATGAACAGGGCAGCCACGCTGACACTTTGAAGGTGCTATTTCTTTTTTGGTCAAAACCTCTTGAGTCATACCTCACAAAACAGCTATTACAGGGAGTTATATGATGTGATTTGACTAAAAAAAGTGCAAAAAGGCCTTTAAAAATACGTCATAGCACTTCCACCTGGATTACACAGGGCTACACAGTGAGCACTGGGTGTACATGTTAAGTGAGCTTCATTAAAATCCAGACAAATCCTCTTTACTGAGGTGATATATGACAGGGAAATTAATTACAAGCAATTATTTCTTCATTCAGAAGCCCCGTAATTTGTTCCTCCATGGCATGAAAAATAAAAGAAGGGAGTCCAGCATCTGACCCTTGTATATCTGCCTCTTGTCTAAACTCTCTCCACCAGAGTATTTGGACTCCATCCAAATATCATTAAAAGAAACAGTGAATCCCCCCCACCTCCCTATACCCAAAAATCCCCGGTGTTCCAAACTCCAAATTTCTCCTTAAATAAAAAAGAAAAAAGTCTCACAAAACAACAGCTGCTATCAAAAGAAAATCCCTAAAAATCTCTCTCTGACTGTTACAGTAGCCGCTTTCCCTCGACGGTATCTGAGCCCTCACCTATAAAAAGTATTATTAATCACCAATGAAGTCAATTCATGGAGATTTGTTAGTTGGAGCAAATGGACACTGAGAGGGCATCCAGAGTCTCTCCATCAAAATATTCAGAGAGGACCATTTCCGAGGCAGTATTCCCAGCTCCTTCCTAACAGGGTGAATGGCCTCTCTGTGCAACCTGCCAACTATCTGCCAATGGCTGCTCTCTTTTACAAGTGAATAGACTGAGTTTAGCCACAGTTAAAAAGACACACTAACGTGCCATGGCTGCGCCACAATGGCCGCTCGGGTAATTTGCCAAACCTAATGATGCCGGTTTGGCCCCGGCGAGAGGAGGTAGAGAGCAGGAATCCTAAAGAGGCACACAGCTGCACCAATCCCTCTATTCCTATCGCTCCTCACTCCTCTCTGTCTCCCTCTGTTCTTGTCATGAACTCCATTTTTTTTTTTCTTTCTGGAATAAATGACACAACTAGGGTGTATAGCCAAATGCATACCTTCTGAATTCTCTTAAAATGCTCCCTGTCAGTAGCACTATCCCACATCCTCCCTGAAGGAAAGCTAGTAGTCAGTAGACATGAAGCACAACAACTGGTCGGCCAGCCCATTCTCCACCATGCTAATCAATATTTTCAAATGACTCATAGGTCAAATAACTGCCTTTTTTTGTAATGTGAAAGGTAAGTTAGTGACAAAGTCACAGAGACTCATCACCAACTCCGCAGTTCATCCTTGCTGTCTGTAGGTCTTCAGCATCTGTAGCGTCTTTTTGCGTCAACCTGCTCAACACCAAACAACAGACAGACAAAGGTTAGAAACTTGCTAGAGAAAATAGTGCAGCATTTAGCAGCTAAAGAGAAGGATATTTCCCTCAAGAGTTCGTAGACACCAAAACAAAACTAGAGGGAGAGTGAATTATGGATTTATATCCGTTACGTGGCCAGAAATGCAACTCCGAATGAACGCTAAGGTTGCTGTGTGTCTGGGGGATGTATAAACAAACAATGGTTTGCTAACATGATAGCGATATCCACTTTATATGCCTGTAATAGTCAAATTAGTGCTATTTTTTTTAGCTTGCTTCGTTTAGGTTGTTGAATTCTGCCCCCGAGGCGGCCAAATAATACAGATGAAGTAATGATTATCACGAGGTAGACGGATGCAAAAACAAAGTTCCAACTGAAAGGCTATGTTTAAGCAGAATTTGAATAGACTGTTATATTTTAATCTTTGGCAAATGTGGTTATTAAGCGACTTGGTTAAACAGATTAACCCAGGAAATGTACTGTTTTTTCAAAGTGAAGACATCAGCTAACTATATTGACTGTCCACTGCAAATGGACGAGATGTGATTATGCTTTTAAGAGGATTGAGAGCCGCATACAGGACACGGATTGGTTACACCAGAAACTGCAGCCTCGAAAATGATTATTCAGAGGATTCCGCAGCTCTCTAATCTCTATTAATTAACTTTCTGCATTTCTTCACATCCACGGATACCTGTAGGCAAACAACAGCATTCGATCATCAACAGCCATAAAAAATTCCTAAGGCCATCTTTGAACAGAGACAGATGTTAGGATTTTCAAACCATATACAGTGCAGTACGGCCACCTGTTACCACATCATCATGTGTGATTATCTTATGAGCATCATGAGCAACAACTATTATTCCTTAAAAAAAAAAAAAAAAAAAAAAAAAAGACCATAATACCAGTGTTTATCTGATTCTGTGAACCCCTTGTGGAGCTACTGCAAATGGATGAAAAATATTCACGCTATTATGCGCAAGTGTATGTAATTTTAATGGGTAGTTATAGAATAAAAATTACACATTTGAATTCGATTATCTCGTTATGATGAGTAATTTTTTTCCACACGAGAGCTCAAGCTCTCCATACTTTTATTCTTAATTGTGTCTTTGAGCGTACGCTCTGTTGTGCATGGACATGCCATGCATGGCTGTGGAAAAAATGCAGATACATGATACTATCATGCAAATTAGGACTGTCTTTGACTTTGAATCCCTTGGGTGAATAAAAGTCTTAGTATTTAAATGACAATTCCATTACATCTAATTGATGCAGTCATGGAGAAGGATCTCATAAAATCTAGTCCTTATTACAGACTAGAGTAGCATATTTGTGAAGATTATTGGGATGCGAGAGATGAGACTATTATTTTCCAGTAATGACTACCAGCTCATTCCATCAAAATGCCATTAAAAACGAATCAACTAAAGATCTGCAAGACAACCATGAGCCTATCAGTCATGTAATCAAGTATGAGGGGTTCCAGCTCTGCTGCCAGCAATTTTTTTTGGGGGGGGGGGTAATTTCAGTTTTTACATACAAATTTTCAGGTACAAGCTGCCTCTCATCAAAAATGCTCATCAGTATCCCAGGAACACACTTCCTAGGAATGGTTAAAAGGGAATTTTAAACACTGCCTGAGGTTACAGTCTGTACAACCTGTGTCTCTTGCCTGACAAAAGGCCAATTGCTCATCTATTTAATGATCATGCTAAAAAAAAAATAAATAAATAAAAACACATTCAGACATAATTTTAGAATCCAGACTGAGGTTATTGATCCAGGGAAGGGAGTCTTTCCCTCTGTCTCCCCTCTGCTTCCCTCCCCTACACCCCTCCCCTTACCAATTTCAGCACTCATGCCTCAGACAGAACAATGGAAATATTCACCATGCATTACCTGAACCCCCCGAGTGTTAATACATGTCTCTCCACGCAACACGTAGTCTCCGAAGTCAGAGACAGAGTGATATGTGCTGAGGTTGGGAGTGAAATGAGGGGAAGGAGGGAGAGGTGAGGGGTCATATTATACATCATTAAAAAAAGAAATCAGCCCGCTGAGAGGAAACCAACAGACAACCAGGAAGAAAAACAGGCACGAAAAGTGGGCGAGTTAGGCACAAAGACATAAAGGACAACACAAAAGAATGAGTAATTGCATTGAAACAGCCAACCTCCACATGGGATACATGCATGGAGACATACTCACTGCACACCGAAATATACAGGAAAATAAACTTACTTGTTCACCATCACCATCAGCGGCTTCGAGAGACAAACGAGTGTCACGGATCCCGACGCTTCACGTGGTTGAGAGAGAAAGGCAGAGGTGTGAAAAATAAGAAAGAAAGAAATTGTTACACATCGACACACAGTGGCACACTGACCAGACTGTGTGCAGAGAGGTGCAGGGGGAGTAAAGGGGGGTGTGTGAGATGGGGGAGGTGGGGGGGGGGGCAAAGCATTCCTGTTTGTGCAGAGCAAACTGTTAACTCTCTGACTAGAGAGTGGATGTCTTCCCTGTGCGAGTGTGTGTTTATTTTTATGCTGGCGAGATCCAGTTTTAGATTTTGGTTAAAAATAAATAAATAAAAAAAATTTGGTCAGACTAAGGTGGCAATCAGCTCAATCATTTAAATCAGTTGCATTTTGTCCTTATATTTGGTCTTACAGGCTCAGTATGGTGTTTTTCCTTATCCAGAAAAGTGCAAAACTGTCAGTCAGTGGCTGTTTGATGAGAACATTAACTGCATACTGCTACCTCCTGGTGAGTGCAGGTACGCACAAATCTTTGACAAAAAAACTTAACCAAGCCCAAACCGTTTAAAGATTCAACTGATAAAAGAATCTTTCGGCCAGGTAATGACACATTTTCACTCCACTTTATCGAAACCTACTTGCAAAATGATATTTGTGTACGCTGGATGACATAACTTGTACTCTTTAACCATATATAGTACATTAAAAGGTCCAACTGTGAAGGAAATTTACTGTATTTTGTTATTCCAAAAATAAGTACTTGTACCTATTCTACCAATGAATTTATGTGTATTTTCATTGAGAAATAGATTTTACATGGGATGTACAGTAGTCACACAAGGATATGTTATCTCAGATAGAGGCCACATGATACTTTTTTTGTTTAATTCAAGAATTGCTTCAAGTCATTTATCAAGCTATTTGGCATCTTCAACTTCTCAAATATGAAACTTTGCTGTGGATGCTACATTTCATAAATCCAATTTTTAAAAAAAATAATATACAAATAAATCACTGATGAAAATAATTGTTAGTTTTAGTCGTAACCCAAAGAGAACCCACCTGTGTAATGTCTCTTACATTGTGCAGGAGACCCTGCAGATGCAGATATTATCACAATTAGATTTAATCCGGATTTGTTAGTCAAAACATTTCCCTTTGAGAAACTTCATTGTAGTATGAGGTGGATTATGTAAAGCAAAACCTCAAAAGCTAACGCTCATTGTGTTTCTTACAATAATTAAAATGCAATGAGTTGCTGAGCTGCTGAAGACTGTGAGCTACCTTCTTCAAAGTAACTATCAGCATCCAAATACGTATGTAAGGACAGACAAGAGGATAAGGGTTGTGAGGTAAATTTTAAATCATTTGGATACGAAATGAGCCTTGGTTATGGTCGAACACAGCTGCAGTATCATCAGCGTGCAAATGAATCAGGAGACAAAGTCAATAGCAAAATGCCATTAAGCTCAGACAAACATTTTGTTTGCCTAAACAAGGAAATCCAGTCTGGCCTCCGGAGTCACCACCAATGACAGAAAGCATTAATAAAATACTGAAAGTAGCTAGTACTTGGCAGAAGTTAAGGTAGCCTTAAGCGGTTATTCCACCTTTTCAACAACAAAATACCATGAACACACGTAATTCAATCCAGGGCAACAACATTAATGCAACTATGTGAATATTTTTATTTATGTAAATACAGCTTTCAAGTTAGAAAAATTAAATTTGATGTAATCAGCCCATGGGCACAACAAAGCTGTACATTTTCTGTGTCTACATAAAGTGGCATTAAACTACAAACTTAAAAATGAACATTTAACAGACCACATTAGGAATGCCCACACAGCTGAATCAGCACCTCTCTGACAGTTTCCGAGCATTGTTCAAAAAGGTAAATATTCATTACAGGGCACTGAATTACATTATACTTTCCAGACGTACAGATTTTGAGTCTAACCCCTGTACTGTATGTTCATTATCTTCATCCCTAGAGGCTCATTCAAATACCACTGCATAATTTCACAAGCACATTCTTTTCCCCCTTCTTGAAAGGTTTTTGGTTTGGGATACATTTGTGATGTTTACTTTAGCATGCCAACACAACTGTTGGCATGCTGACGTTGTGTATCATCCCCAAATGCAGCGTTCACCGTGAGTACTTTGGGACTGTAGGAAAGGCTTAAAGAAATACCAGAATAATACTGGGTGTATCTAAGTCGTTTTTCTTCTTTAAATAGATTATATGCATTCAGGATTAGTATAACATTCAAATGAACAACGAAGCAGAATAGCCTCAAGTATTTTAGATCTTAAAAAGAAAAGACTCAATTAACTTTATGTAATAAAATACCCTAAACTCAAGTAGTTTGTGAACTTTCAGTTTGGAATATTTTATTGCAAATAAAGTATGTCTTACCACGGTCATGAATTAGCCTCCACACTCAAGTGGTTTTCTGTCCCTTTTAGCCTTCTGTCCAAACTATTTTTTCTCATCTGGATATGGAGCTTTTTAAAAATAGTCTCCACTGTCTGGATAAATCTGACGGCTTTTCAGTGTGGACAAGGAAAGTTAAGCTTCTGGCACACGATAAGGAAAGCCCTGATCAGTGGACTGTTTGACAGTAAAGTTAAAAAACCAAGATGATTACAAAAATGACCTGAAAGTGCTGGTATGGACACACATAATTCTTGCGTATAAACTGTGTTTTCAAGTTTGTGTCAACAAGCAGGAAATACAACAGATCTATGTACTGTGGACAGAGACACCAGTCAGGCATGGCTGTAGAAGCGGCTGCCAGTCTGAGAGGCCGTAGGGGTGACCTCCCATTTGGAAATTAATGGCGTCAATAAATCATATCCACTGAAAAACGACAGGCTCGTTCTGTGCGCCCAGCAGAGCATAAGAGACAAATAACACTTCCCTGCCTCATCCCCAACTGTTACAGAGCAGGATATTCATCTCTCTCTCTCAGCCTCAGTCTCACCACAGCAAAGTACCAAACCCCCCTGAGAGGATGAATGACTCGTTACCTTGCAAACTTCAGGATGACCTCCTGCGGCTCTGTTTTTACAGACCTCCTGTCACTGCTGAGGCTGAGAGATTACAGGCACAGTGAGAGGCAGGGGAGAGCTGAAGGAAAGCCAAACTGGGACCAGTGAAAGATGGCAAGCTACAGAGGACAGTGGACTTCAGGGGGGCTTAAAGAAGGCCAACAAGCTGTCAACTAAAATGAGTGAATATGAGAGTAACTTCTATATCACCTTGTATGATTCAGAAAATGTATCAGTATTTGTTCAGAGCTCTTTCAGCCACCTGTGATTGCTTCTAAGTGCCGGTGTCTTTTGTAAAGCACAACTTATTTTTGGTGGGTCCACCTCTGAGCATATCAGGTTAAAATCAAGGCGCTGCTATTACCATATTTTAATGTTTTTGGCCACCTGATGAATTTAAGTCCAATATTCACTTAGCTCTGTTTTGCTCCTGAGGGAAATATCTAGCTATTTAGCTGCTAAACGCTCCCTTATGTTCACCAGCTACCTACTAAATGTCTCTGTCTACTGTTTGGTACTGAGCAGGTGCTGGTTTGTCTTCAGACCTTTTTTTTTTTTTTTTATTATTATTATTATTATTGATGCATCCACAACAATGAGCTGAAAAATTCTGTATAGCTGTATAGCAGAGTTGGTGTTAATCTGATTGAGTTCATCATTCGTAAAACTTTTCTGAGGTATTAAAACTGAGTCTGCGACTGATGATTATTTTCACCACTGATCTGCAGTTTGTGTTAGTTTAACACAACTGAAGATTTTTAAACAACATTTGAAAGGCTTGAAGTAAGGAATTTGGTTAAAAAGATGGTTAAAAAGATTATCAAAATAGTTGTCAGTTAGTTTTTTTTCTTGAATGACTAATTGGTTAACCCAGTAATTGTTTCAGCTCTAATGAGAACATCATGTCGCATCCTGCATCATGGATCGAAAAAATATTGCCAACGAATGTAATTTAGGCAGATATTGCGTTTCTTTCAAAGCAAGTTCGTAGTATAGAAGCATATTTTATAGGAGACAATGTTGAAAATGTACACTTGGTAGAGACCTGGTCCTTGTCTATGTATTTGTTCCTGAATTAAAAAAGAATATCAGTTAATCTCCAAAAACTTCCATTAATCCACAACCAGCTGCAAAGGAGGTGTACAGTGGTTACCCAACAACTCTTAACCCCCAAAACCAGCACCCGACCCCCACCCCGCCCCCACGTCACAGCCCTCAATGGATGTCTTGTACAGCACATAGCGCCCCACTGTGAAACTGGTCTGTGTGTCACGAAGAAATATTGACTTTTAATACTTCAAACATTCAGCTCGCTCCGTTTTAAACAAGCCTGTCTGTGTTGATTTTTTGAAAACCCTGCAGTCACTGAGGTTTACCTTTCTACTGGAGCAATAAAATTGTGCTTACACACACATACGCACGCACGCGCACACATAGAAATGGGGTGAAGATGCAGTTTAGAGGTTAGAGTAGGAGCCTGGTGAGGACACTTGCTGGGAATGATAAGCATCTGGGTTAAATGCTCTGACATTCTGGGAAATATGTTAATATGAAAAGTTATGAGAACAATGCTCAATGTGATCTATCAGATTCACTTAGCTTAACGAAGGCCAAGGACTAGCCTAACTTAGCATAAAGACCTGGAGCAAGTGGAAGGTGTTTGCCTAGCGCGATCAAAGTAAAAAATAAATGTATACTCAGAGTCTGGCAGCTCCATCCAAACTTGTCTTATTTACACTCCATAGCTTGTTTATTTACATGTGCAGAAATAGAAATGTAAAACGAGAGATTGTGGTTGTAGGAAATGTTAGCCTTTCAGCTATTTCTTTACCAGCGACCAATATGTGTCGGGGCCAAACTCCTAAACAAAACAGTCACGTGCACGTGAAAGGTTGCTAGTTTAAATCCCCGAACTGTAGCAGAGAAAATGTTGAGAGAGTTAGTAAGTGCTTTTGTTACTGCTTCTCCCCAGCAGAACTGTGCAAGACGCTAAACGGCAAACGCACATACGCCGACGTTGGAGGACTGTGGCTTTCTACTGAGTTTTCCGGGAAAAAACGTTAAGTTCTTACAACTTTCCCTGAATGAATAAAGGCTAAACACACTCACACACACACACACACTTTCAGAGTCCTCTGTGAATTCTGGGCTGTGTGAGTGGAGAAAACCGTAACACCCGGCCGCCTGTCCATCAGCCCCTTCAGCACTAAACCTGCTCTCTCTCTCTCCTCATCCATCTTTTTCTCCCTTTCCACTTCAGTCTGACCTCACGTGACACTGTGGAAGGCTGTGGGTAACACATTCAGGTGTCCATTTTAATGATTTAATGCCACTTCCATTTAGGGCATATGTATTAGCAGCAGTAAGTCCTTGTATGTAGCACATGCAGCTCTGTTTCCAGTAGGTTTTAATCTGAAATTTAAAATGTGGCAGAGAATAAAATAAAAAGTACTGAAGGAATATCTTTGGCCGTTCAATAATAATAAATACATCTGATATTTCCTACATTATCGGTCTTTGTCTGTGTGTGATGGCTTGCTACATGCTTTTACATTTTTTTAAATGCGTTTTCCCTGCCTTCCAGGTAGCCATTGGTTTCTATTCATTTTACTTTGGTATGAATAATTACCTAACTATGACAAAAATGAAAGCTGTCGGGATGAATTATTGAAGTCAAGTAGATTTGAGTCTCGAACTGATGTTCATACAGGGGAAGAAAAAGAAACCAGTGGTAACAAGGACAGTATGAAACATACTTAAAAGTCTAAAGTAACCTGTTATGCATTTAAAAATGAAGTTATAACAGTACTGTATAATGGAGCGCAGCGGATATTGAATTTGTAAGGCCAATACCAATATTGATATTTGACAGTTTAATGCATCAGCTGATATTGCTATTTTAACCAAAATAGTGTATATACTAAGATTGACGATTTACAGTTGAAAAACAAACGATCTCTTGAACAGTCCTGTACGACAATTTTCCTGCTTATGGAGATGAGAAGGAAGAGCTATGTCAATGAGATACAGTGAGAATGACGCCTTGGCCCAGACAGACCAACATTGCTTGCTGCAAAGCAACAATCATATCTGAATTACACACTGCTTAAAAAGAGGGTTTCTCAACTTTTTGTGGGCAGTAACCTGCATTTTAGATCCCAAAATTCCCATGATGAACCGAGCAATTAGAGAGTTGACAATTTTTGAGTTGGCAAATGTTTGAGTGTTGTATATATTTGTGTATTTTCAAAACACTGACGGGGAGCCCGAAACAGACTACAAATAACTTCTTCCGCTTGCAGGCATGCATGTAAGATGTCTGGTGTAAGGGTGAGGTAGGAAAGGCTAAGGGGTCACCAGGTCAATGGGGTTCATCCTGGAGAACATGAATATCTAAAGCAAGTTTCAGAAATGGCACAAACACACCTGCTGCTAGACTGTGATCCAAAAATTCAGAAAATCTGGATTAACACAAATTAGTAGTGATCAAAGTGGCAGGAATACACAATAGTGAGGCTTTAATACATTAGATTTAATACATTACTGTTACCTAATAAAGTAAATCACTTCACATTGTGAATTGAAAATCAAGGGTTTGAATACTTCTTGCATAAACTTTTTGTCTATATAATTAAATTTGTACTGAAACTGAGAAATGCCAGAGCAAGTGTGAGACAGGACGACCCAGGCTCAATCAGTTTTGTTGCCGAGCCTGTTTTATTTTCTTTATTTATTTTTGCCATATGACCAAAGAATTAAATATTACTCACAGGGAATGAGGATGGAGAGAATTTAGCTGCAGTCTGCATGTGCATATTAAAAAACTGAGGGCAGAAAACTGGAGTAAATCATAATCTTATGATGAACTTTATCAGGATCAGCTCTCATATTCTCACTTTTCTTATATAATTAACAGTAAATCTGAACTTGACATGGACAATTTATTGCAAAGTGTTTAGTTATTATCCGCACTTGGGGAAACTGCGAAGTAGAAGAGGTACACCAATCTCCACTAAAATTTGAGTTTAAAAAAACTTTATTTTTTAAATGTACATGAATAATGATGAACTGCTATCTTGAACTCGGGATATTTTCAATATACAAAGCAGCTAAGGTTTTAATTTTGAGAATGACTTTTGGTGTAACTCCCACAACCTTCCACCAGCAAATCAGGTCAAAAAGTAGACATTTTAAGCGCTGTTTGGTTGATCCTCTGTGCTAAGCCGAATCTATATCGGAAGGATTTTTAACTTGTGTTTATTTTTTCGCTCTACTACCAGAGGACGCAGCAAAAAAAAAAAAAAAAAAAAATCCAGTTATCATCCCTTGCAGATTACTTTCTAAAACTCGTGTAGATTCGGTAAGGGTTTTGTTGCTGACGCCAATTAGGGATCAGCCATACCACGATACTGGCTACACTTGACCCACGCTGACTATAGGAGAATGGGCCATGTAAACATCAATAGCAATGTAGCCCAAGTCCAAAGTTTTGCTAAACGGGTTAAAACGCACTTGTCGGTGACCGGCAATTCCTTTACATTTTAGGAAAATCAGCTCTGTGAATTAAAAACAAAAAACAAAAACAATGATAACATCAACGACATAAGCTACATTTTACTTTGACAGTCTTCCAACTTTAATCATTTGTTTCTGGCAATGTATTTTCGGCAAATGAATGTCACTCTCCCGTTGTAACTGCTGCGTCGCGTAGCGCCGAATTGGAAAAGTGGACCCGAACAAACATTTTTTTTTTTTCTTAAATGTTTCAATTTCAAATGTGTTTTCCAGAAAGCTCGGCAACAATAAATACGTTCATTCTTGAACGGAGTTCTGTGTGAATTCTTTCAACGTCGGGGCTAAATGGAACCCCAAAAAAAGGAAAGGAAAGGAAAGGAAAGGAAAAGAAAAGAAAAGAAACCCGATAATGAGCGGGCTAATGTCTTTCAGTAGGTCACTTCTGAAATACAGTTAATGCAACCAAACGAAATTCGAGCTTACCTTTCACTTTTGACTCATCATTGGGTCCCCGCTGCTTTAAACCAGGGACAGAGATGGCGCAGACTCACGGCAGCCCGCCGGCCACAGGTCTGAGCTGCTGCTGCTGCTGCTGCTGCGCCGTGAACTGGGGCAAGCACAGGTTTAACTCAGACCAGTAGGGGTGCTGTCAAGAGACTTAATCGACTGAATAAACTCTGTATTAGTGAGTAAAAGAACAGGAGTGTGTGTCTGTATATCTGAAGAGTGAGCTGGCGTTATATTAATAACAGTCTAGGATTTCACGTGAAATCCAATACAGAAACACACACTCCCGTTCTTTTGTGTTCGTGGATATTTTCTGATCACAAAACCTGCTCCCCATTAAATGACATAGTCATATCTGGGGGTACCATTTACAGGGTTCCCATGTGAGAAAGACAAGGAAATATACTGCACTCACAGGGATGTAGACCAAACCTACCTGTTGGGATATTTTTTTCCAGTTCTTATATGTCTGACACAAATCTATATCACTGTTGACATTAGAAGACAATGCCTAATGAGCCTATAACTTTTTCATTCTTGTTTGAACATACATACTGCCATTACATTCTTTCTTCAGTGTATGACTTAGTGACATAGACAAGAATGAAACTTTTCCGTGAAAAAAATTATTAAAAACCTTGAATTGTCCATTGAAACCAGGAGTCTGGGGTAAAATTAATGCTAGGGCAGAACAATAAAATGCAGAACAAATGGGCAATAACACTGATACAAGCAAACATCTACTTATCTGCTTATCTTGCCAAGGGCTATGTGTCCACCAAATGTCTTCCCATTCTGTTGCAGCTTTTTGATAGCCTATCTGACCTACAAACATACAAATGATTTCACTGGCAGAGGTGTCCTGGATTCATTGAGAAAAATGCATTGCAGAAATCACTGAACAAAGCTTGGCTGCCATCTAGTGGGGAACTGTGCTCCACATGCCACTCTGGTTAAGCCCCACATACAGTAATTTGTATTCTAATCATATAAAACCTATAAAATATCTGAATTTATAAAGGGCCTTATATTGCATTTCTTAAATGATTCTAATGTTTACAAAGATGCCACATGTGTCAGGATTTTTGTCAGGAATTTTTCTTTCAAAGTAAGCTTTGTTTAATGTAGCTTCAATTAGGTTTTGAAACAAGGAGACAATATGATCACTAACACATTTTCTCCTATTAATTCAATAGTTACAAGAATAAGAAAACCTTCCCAGTATCTTTAGACTTACTACAGTATATTTACCCTTTAACGGTTATAATATTGCATCCTATACGTGAAATAACAAAGTATTTCACATCTTTGTGGGGGTAAATTTAAATTCTGTCTGTATCCAAATTGCATTTGTGGCAGTGTGAAGGGGGTTTTGAAACATGCACCATCTGCTGTTAGTTTTGGTAAATAAAATGTACAAAAAATATAAATTAAAGGTTAACTCGATAATTTAAATATGAAGAATCCAAATAATTAACAAACTTTTAGTGGGAGCAGAGACTTTGTCTCATAAATTCAGTATTTATAAAATACTGTCGACAGCCCTGCTAATCTACAGTTTCAAAGTAATGTTAGCTAACCACTACTTTCTCTAAGAAGTCATAAACAATATACAGTGGTGGACGAAGTACTCAGATCCTTTACTTATGTAAAGTACCAATATCAGTGTGAAAATACTCCATCACAAGTAAAAGTCCACCCTACTTAAGTAAAAGTAGCCTAGAAAAGAATTAGAGTATTAAAGTTAAATTACTTGATCTGTAGCTTAGAAAAATGGCCCCTCTGAGGGATATATACATTATATATTTTATTAATAAATTATTATGAGTGATGCAAATTCTACTGTTGTAGCTGGTTGAGGTGGAGCTGGGTAGTTTCATCTTTTAAAAAATCTTATTTTTTAAACACAGCATACGTTTTTTTTAATGTAAAATCTTAATCTGAAGAGTAACGAGTAATTATAGCTGCTAAATAAGTACAATATTTACCTCTGAAATGTAATTAACCGGACGTTGAAAGTAACATAAAATGGAGAAGTAACTTAAAAGTACCTCAACATCTTACTTAGGTACTGAGTAATTGTATTTAGTTACTTTTCACCATTGGTACTGCACTGTTTATTTTTTTCTATTTTCCAAGCACGGGCGCAGTAGCTTCCCGCGCTTTAGCAATTCACTATTAGCTAATAGGAACAACATTCACTTTGCTGTGTCGATTCCATCCAATAGACGCTGAGAATCTGTGTGAGACAATGGCGTGCGTTTGGTATAAGCCTCTTGACCAATGAATGGCGAGAAGACTTGATAAAGCAAACCAATCAGAGGAAGGCATCATTGTGTGACCGAAGCAGGGTCAGCCGGTCTCTTCTCGCCGCTTCTCCACCCGGCTGGTCTTTTTGGATCTCACTGCAATGGCGGAGCAGCAGCAGTTCTACCTCTTGCTGGGTAACCTGATGAGCCCTGACAACAACGTCAGGAAACAAGCAGAGGTAAGAGGAGGAAAACTAGCTGTTTTCATGGCTGACAAGTTCGGCGATTGTCGAAAGATGTGCGGTCAGGTTAGCGAAAGCGAAAGCTAACCCCCTGTTAGCTACCCAGCCTGGCCGCGCGCGCAGTGAGCTTTCACGTCAAGCTCGGAGAGTCCACGTGCGATGTGAAGCCGACACCGAGTACTAGTCAGCTAACGCTAACTACCTCCACCATGTTGCGTAGTTATGTGGACATAACGTAGATCTCACTGATACGACCCCAGTCGTGACACTATGTATTTCTGTGTTTGTGTATGTTTGTGTATGAAGCTCATTCGGTTTGATTGAAAGTGAATGATCCGTTTGTTAGGTACCAATCCTAATATCCCCAGCTGACAGAGTAGCTAGTCTTCTAGCTAGTAGAATACAGGAAGTAGCATGACGCTAAGTGTTGCTAGTTTTATTAGCTAGCAACGCTATCGCTGGACGTAGTGTGTTACCAAAAGACGGGAATTCAGGAATTAAATAGGGACATTCATGTCACGTTATCTGCAATGATAGGCGACAAAACAGCAATGGGACACATTACAAATGGAGTTAGGGAGGCAGTTCATTCAGAGGGCGAGCTATGTTAGCAGTATCGTTACTAATGCAGACGAGTGGCCTTCGTGTCATTTTATGTGAAAGTCAGTTTAACACAACAGTTTAAAACATGCGGTTTCTTTTTTTTTTTGTTTGTTACTCATGAAGCAATGTATCTGTTTCAGCCACGTCCCTACAAAGGCTCATCTCAGGTCATCCCCTCTCACTGGATTAGTTTCTCTGTCTAGCTGGCCTGTTCACACCCCACCACCACCACCCACCGCCACGATTAGCCTCTTGTCGCGGCAAAGCTTTGTTACCACAGTTTCCCTCTTCAGCACCCTAGTTTTGGATGAGGTGGTTGAATCTTATCACACATAACCCCCCCCCCTCCCCCCAATCACTGGCAGTCAGCGTTTTTCTTTATAAAACACAGACTGTCTGCCGCGATGCTAAGCTCATTGGAATTCATCCTTTATAGAAACTCTCCCTTTCTGTCTTAGACACACATAATAGGAATTGATCCATCTGTAAAGAACTTTAAACCCATATTTTAACAGCTAATGACTACAGCTACCGAGCATTTGTAGGTGTCCAGACCCCTGGTTTACCCCATTCAAGACACGATGCCGGGGGTGACAAGCCATGAAGTACAAATTTGTAACAGTCTTAAAGGTGGGAAGTGACCAAAGTGAGTGTCTTGTGGTTAAAACCAGAGGCTGGTGGTTTGCTTCTATTTAGTATTGGGGATGATTTGCTCTAGCTAGTGGACATATATTTCAGCTCAGTGTAGAAGCTGAAGATGGCCTTTTGTTCATACATGCTGGAAAGTCATGCTGTTATGATGTGAAATACATAATAATCAGTAAAAGCACTTGAATGCTAGTTAATGCATGAGACAATGATACTTAGCCACTGGGATTCCTCAAAAGACAGATTATTGTCAGACATCGGGTTAAGGCGGAGCTGCCTATACTATTTACATGCACTGTAATAGTGGCTTACCTAAACACTCAGTATATATGGGCAAGTAGTTTCTATTTCAATGTGTTTTGTCAGTAATGAGATCTGTCCCACACCCTACTGTCGCCACAGTGACAGTGTCCTGGTTCTTTGTCATGTGAATGTGTTCACTTAAAAACATCCTTGAAATCCATTTGGGGCTATTTTAACACGTTTTCGCCTTTTTGTTTGTTTTTTTTTTTTGGTTTTTTTTTTGTTTACCATTAGCGCAGCTTGCACATGATAATCAGTGATATTTTCCACACCCGAGGTTCTGCTACATCCCTATAGAGCCTGGTGTGCGCGTTTGCATTTCTCATGTGGCTTTAATGAACCACCATAAGAACAGTGGAGATCAAAACAAAAAGGCAGCACACGATGTGCATCAGAAAAGCAGCCTTTTTTTAATGTAAATTTCCCTGTTACTGAGATACACATCCCCTGGTGTGGGAATCAGTGTGGTTGTGTTTCATAAAAGAATGATGTGGTAAAAATATGTTGGAGATTTGAGCTGTCCACACTGTTAAACACTTGGTTGCTGCTGCTTTTCTTCAGTTTTTGCTTTGCTATATTTATGTCCCAATGTAATGAAGTATTTATCAAATAAGGAGTTAGTAATTTTGATTCTAACTTGGGTGAGTGAGGCAGCTTCAGGGTGTTTGTATCAACAGTATATTAACACACTAATGGACATTACTTCAGCTTTGATAGTAAGGCGAGGCAGAATGGACCAGCAAAAACTGAAGTAACGAGCAGGATTTGTGTACATTTAAAGATCCGATTTGCTGTACAGGCTTTTGAGGCTTATTTCGCATACAAAGCAATAAACATCTAGTTAATAAAACAAGTTTTGAATAGCCACACCCGTCATGATAAATGTTGATGAAATTATGAGAATTTCTGGACAGTCCTCCTGCACTTTGTCCAACCACCACATCTGTTTCTGCTTGAAATATGCCATAGTGTGGAATTACAGGTATGTGCAAAATGCAGTTTCTTTGACTGCAATGGAGTGAACATGACACTGTCTCACTGGTATAGATTCATTTTCCAAGGAGGGTACAATTGTCCATCTGTGGTGCTTGCATCTGTAAGAATGCAGCAAAAGGCATGTCTCATTCTTACCACTGTCCCATTAATTTTCTTTGCAGGAGACCTATGACACTATCCCGGGCCAGAACAAGATCACATTCTTGCTGCAGGCTGTCAGAGATGCATCTGCTGCAGAGGAGGTTTGGACAGACACATTTTCGTGACATGATTTATCCTTTATGCCTGAATTGGATGAAGGCTACAAGACAACTATTGAAATCACTTTAGTGTTTTTGTTTTTTAAAGTTTGCCTGTTTTCTGGACTTAAAACTGTATTTGACAGACACCTGAAAGCCAGTTGTTAATGAGTATTATCCCTGCCCTTGGTATAAAGCTTTGTGGTACAAGGAATGAAAAACATTTTAGGTTAAAAGCATTCATAGTTTAAGTGTTGGAAAGTAAGCCAAAGTTCGTGTGATATTACATCACGTCCACAATGAGAATGCTGTGTGCATTATCCCGATATGTTTGCTTTGAAAAGGTGCGACATTGACTGCATTTTAAGAATGTAGTCTGTCATCGCAGCCTGATACGAAGGCACGTGAGTCACAGTTTTGGCATTTGGGCAGTTATGTTTACTCGGATTCCACCACCAGCTGCTTGGTCCCTCATGCTTCCCCTCCTTTTCTTTACCTCGAGCCCGATATTTTTAGAGTCTTGAAATGGGAGCAGGCAGAGAGGTGCTTGGCCCAGGGAGAGTGACTCTGCCTTTCTGAGATGCTGCACGTTTTGTTATTGTGTTATGCAGATTGTAAACTGCCAAAATAAATCCACATGTTGTAATATAAACTATATATGACTATATGTATCAAATCTTAACTATAGAAAAGCCTTTCTGACAAAAAATTTTTTCAGATGTCTGACATGGTTTTAAGTCATGGACACTGATGTGGGGGCCAGGGCTGGAAGTGTGACATAACATTGAAACCAATGTTTTATCTACTCAGGTCAAACAGATGGCAGCAGTGCTGCTGCGGCGGCTGCTGTCGTCATCCTTCGAGGAGATCTACCCGGGCCTGACCCTGGAAATGCAGACGGCTATTAAGACAGAACTGCTAACAAGCATTCAACAGGAGACCTCGCCAAACATCCGCAAGAAGGTCTGCGACATTGCAGCTGAGCTCTCCCGCAACCTCATTGGTAATGTTCCTCAGATCTTTCACGACCTGTTGAAGTTTTTAAGCTGTGTGCTGACTGATCACTTTTGTTTCTGCCCCACGGTACTGCCTACATGCACCCAGCCCATGCTACATGCAGGACAGGGTGATGATTAAATATTGAGCAACAATGATTTCAATATTCTTATCCTCATTTTCATCAATGTATCATAAATTTGTCATGAGGTATTGGCTCACTTGCCATAAGATTAGATACTGTTGGTCTATGACGGCGTGTCATTTAGATGGGGATCTGGTGATCAATAAATGTTAATTTGATGCTGTTCAGATGAACATTAATAATCTGATTTTGGTGTCTTTTAATCTTTCATCTAGATGATGACGGGAATAACCAGTGGCCAGAAGTGCTCAAATTTCTGTTTGACTCTGTCAACTCTGACAATGTCGGCCTGCGAGAGGCTGCCCTGCACATATTCTGGTGAGCCTTGGATAAAGCCAAACTATTAGTATGCTTGGGCAGAAGGTACCAGTGGGTGACTTGTGTGTTTTGACCTTATTTTAGGAACTTCCCAGGAATCTTTGGCAACCAGCAGCAGCATTATATGGAGGTTATCAAACGTATGCTTGTTCAGTGCATGCAGGACCAGGCAAACCCGCAGGTAAGATCTTAGGACAATTGAAGGGCAGTTTATTTTCGGGTTGATATGCCTGTACACCTAATTTCTAAAATAATTATCCACCAGATTCGTACCTTGGCGGCTCGGGCTGCAGCATCCTTCGTTCTGTCCAATGAAAGCAACACAGCTCTGCTGAAGCACTTTGCTGACCTTCTGCCGGGAATCCTGCAGGTGAGACACAGGACACTTGTCTGGGCCTCATGTGAACTGGCTCTGAACATCAAATTATTGTGTACAATGTTCTCAACATTATTTATTGATGTTAGCTGAGGGTTCCTACAAGTTTTCAATAGGTTTTCCAGAGCAGTGTTGTGCTTGATGCCTGCACGTAATCCTTTGCCATAAATGGCTTTTAAGTCGTTGGTAAGAGTTATAGGTCCTTTTTTTAGAGACCTTTCATTGGTTTGGTATGTACTCATAGATAAAGCCAGCTTAGATCTTGCAAAAATGCTTAGTTATTTTGACTTAGAATGCTGTTTTGTGTGATTATCCCCATATTGTATTCATGAAATTCAGTATTTGGAAAGTAAATAAGTCATCTGCAAATAGAAGCTGGAACTTCAAAGTAAGAGCAGTAGTACCTGCTTGTGGTTTGTTTTTCTTTTGCTGAGAGACGTAGCGTGTCCTATGATTCCTTGTCGGGCAAGAATAAGGAAGTTGATTCAAACTAAACACACATTCATGTGCTACGAGAACAGTTAACAGGACCAGTAGCTGCAACTGTTATTTCATAACCTACATTAACAGCATGTTTCTTACCACAAGACAATGAGGCATCAGTCTAGATTACTGAATATAGGATGTCCAATATATCAAGTCATTTCGCAAGCTATATATGTTTCAGAATCCTACCCAAGCTATATTGCAACAGTGTTGAGCAGTTTTGTCATTGACTCTGATAGTTGGAAGTTGTGGCAGTATGAATTTGGCATTAGCAGCTTGCTATAGCCAAATGAAAGTAGTTGCAACACTAATCTTTTTTTTGATCAGGCAGTGAACGAGTCCTGCTACCAGGGAGACGATTCTGTGCTAAAGTCTTTAGTGGAAATTGCAGACACAGCACCCAAATACCTGAGACCCAACCTGGAGGCCACTCTGCAGCTCTGTCTGAAGGTGAGTCGGAGAGCACCCTAATCCAAAGTATCACTTTTCTGCTCTTGACATTAAGCACAAAATGATGCCTGAAGTCTTAATGTCTGCTCATTTCTGTCCCTCTCTCCTCAGTTGTGTGCTGATACCAACCTGACTAACATGCAGAGGCAGTTGGCATTGGAGGTCATCGTCACCCTATCTGAGACAGCAGCAGCCATGCTGAGGAAACACACTGCCATTGTGGCTCAGAGTGGTGAGAATTTGGTTTACCATCAAATAACTTCACTTGAAGTCCCCTTGCTACTTTTTGGCCACCCAAAAATGTTTGGTAGAATAGTTTAGACAATTGTTGTTCCTGTGTCGTGTCCTCAGTGCCCCAGATGCTGGCTATGATGGTTGACCTCGAGGATGACGATGAGTGGGCCATGGCTGATGAGCTGGAGGATGATGACTTTGACAGGTAAGACCTGGTAAATCAGCAAGACTCAGATCCACAGTAACTTCCTCACATTTGATTGTTGGTCACAGATCCCACTGTGTGTCTGTGTAATCACCTCATGGTTAGGATGAAAACTTTTGACTTTTTTTTTATCTAAAGCTTAGCTCCAGGGGTTTCATTTTTTTGGCTGATTTCTCAAACCTGAAACATCAGCTGTCCTTAATTATAAGATGAAAAATTTAAGGCATCTAAATTTAGGGAACCAGAGGATCAGATTGTGTTTTGTAGTATATGACTGCAGTGTTTTTACATCAGGGTATTTTCAAAGACGCTTGCCAGAAAAAGGCTGTTCAAATGTCTAAATATATTCATACTTTTTTTGTTCTAGTAATTTTGTTTCTTGTCACCCACCAGTAATGCTGTGGCTGGGGAGAGCGCTCTGGACAGAATCGCCTGTGGTCTGGGAGGAAAGATCATTTTGCCCATGATCAAACAGCACATCATGCAGATGCTACAGAACCGTAAGTAACCCTACTGATATACAAGTTTTTAAATTGGTCACTGTGATCATGAGATTAACCCGATGTTTTTGTTGCTAGCTGACTGGAAGTATCGCCACGCCGGGCTGATGGCGCTGTCGGCCATTGGTGAGGGCTGCCACCAGCAGATGGAGGCCATCCTCCAAGAGATTGTCAGCTTTGTCCTCCTCTTCTGCTCCGACCCTGTAAGAAACGCAACTTCAAACTTGACTTACACACAGATGGTGCCTCGTAAACTCAGCTCAGACTGTTTGTGCATATGTAAACTACATTTGGGTAATTATGGGTAGTAGTTAACATTTATTCTTTTGTTTTTCCTCCCCCAAAGTCTTTACTACCTGCTTACTAATATTACAGGATTTTTTTTTGTGTACAGCAGGTGCCATCTTGTATGGTGATTTTTGAATATGGCTTTCTTTTCCCTCCTCAGCACCCGAGGGTGCGTTATGCTGCCTGCAACGCTATTGGACAGATGGCCACAGACTTTGCCCCAACCTTCCAAAAGAAATTCCACGATAAGGTATGTGAAGTTACGTGTTCAGTTCTAAAATGGTTGTTTTCTGGTGGCTACATGTTAAGTAGCTTATGTATTCGATTATGGTTTTAGATAAGTTATCATTCCTGAAATGCGTCACTGTCCCCTTGATTTGAGGGAATTACATCAAATATGCACTGAATTACCAGTTTAATAGCCACACCTGTTCAGTTTAATGCAATAGAATAGAAATGTGATGGAGACATTTGCAAGGTGTAACCAAAGTCACTGTTTACTGCTGTGGACTACAAACACTGACTGGTTCCTTTTCACTTCCAGGTGATCTCAGCTCTGCTTCAGACCATGGAGGACCAAAGTAACCCACGGGTGCAGGCACACGCTGCTGCCGCCCTCATCAACTTTACAGAGGACTGTCCCAAATCACTGCTCATCCCATATCTGGACAGCTTGGTGCAGCACCTTCACGTCATTATGGTTGCCAAGCTGCAAGAGGTACAGATATTCAGTTCATGTTGATAAATCAGTAAACTCATAGCCAAAGAAGAGACTGTGGCGTTTCTCGCAAACCCACCATTTAATCGCTGCCAACACACTTTACTGCCAGCCAGTTCAGCAGGTCTCCTACATGGCTCTCAGGAGTCTTAAGTGTTTCCTCTCCTCTCTTCCCAGTTGATCCAGAAGGGCACCAAACTGGTCCTGGAGCAGGTGGTGACGTCCATCGCCTCGGTAGCCGACACAGCCGAGGAGAAGTTTGTGCCATATTACGACCTGTTCATGTCCTCGCTCAAACACATTGTAGAAAACGCAGTGCAGAAGGAGCTTCGGCTGCTTCGTGGCAAGACCATAGAGTGCATTAGCCTCATCGGCCTGGCTGTCGGCAAGGAGAAGGTCTGTGTAGAATGTCAAACTGAAATCTTTGAGAACTTCCTGTTAAACACATTTCACTGCACATTCATGATTCAACAGTCTTCACATCCGTCCTTTTCTTTCTGTTCTGTTACTAGTTCATGCCAGACGCCTCTGCCGTCATGCAGCTGCTCCTCAAAACCCAGACAGACTTCAATGACCTGGAGGATGACGATCCTCAGGTAGGAAGACTTTGACGACCTTGGAACTATCCAGTTTTGTTTTATTTCTGTTTCTGCATAGTCACCCTGTCACGTTTTTGTGTGTGTGTGTGGTTTAGATCTCTTACATGATCTCAGCCTGGGCCAGGATGTGTAAGATCCTGGGGAAGGAGTTTCAGCAGTATCTGCCTGTGGTGATGGGTCCCCTGATGAAGACAGCCTCCATCAAGCCTGAGGTGGCCCTCCTCGACAGTAAGTAACACAACAGTGGCTTTCTGCTTTGTACTGTGGACACCCAACAGTCTTCAAATGCTTTTACTAGCAGTGGCCAATTGCATTTGCTCACATTACTAAATAAAACCTGGCTGTCGTCTGTGTGTGTGTGTGTGTGTGTGTGTGTGTGTGTGTGTGTGTGTGTGTGTCTGTGAGAGCGAAGACAAAAGTAGTTTCTTGGAGAAAATGGACAGCAATACGTTGTTGTGAGGAGACAGACTTCACTCTGTTCTTTTCATCTTCCCTGCTATTTCATACCTCTTTTTGTTGCTACAGCCATTTTTAAACACACTTTTTTAACAGTAGAGAAGAACAAGAGTTGAGGTATTCAAACAGCAGGTAGCAGAGGGCTGTCCCTCCATGGCCATGACATATTTTGGTGGTAATTTACTTTTGAGTTAAGAAATGAACCTGATATTACTCTTCACATTGTGGCTGCGTAAAGACCTGCTTCCCTACATCAAACATTTTGAATGTTTCTACACTTATTGGAACTTGAAGTGTTTGTTGTTGTTGTTGTTGTTGTTTTTTAAATAGTGACTGAATAGTGCAAAAGCAGTGGGCATTGGGTGCAAAATAAAGGGAAAGATTCAATATTTGAAAATGTCTGTCCGTGTCTTGTAGCCCAGGACATGGAGAACATATCCGAGGATGATGGCTGGGAGTTCGTCAACCTGGGAGACCAGCAGAGTTTTGGCATCAAGACGGCCGGCCTGGAGGAGAAGGCCACTGCCTGCCAGATGCTGGTGAGTAGAGGACGACTGAGACACACACATGATCCTGAGGCAGATCTGGAAGAGCCACCAGACGCCATTGTTTGTCTATATCTATATCTAGATATTCAGGTCGTTGACAGTGTTAACCCCTGTTAGTGAAACGTTCTGTGTTGTATTCCAGGTATGTTATGCCAAAGAGCTGAAGGAGGGTTTTGTGGAGTACACGGAGCAGGTGGTGAAGCTGATGGTTCCTCTACTCAAGTTCTACTTCCATGATGATATCCTTTTTGTACCACAACACGATTGTTGGCCAAATCTGACAAGGCATTTCAGGCTAGCATCCAACATATTACTTTGGTATTTGATAAATTAATAGTTCATCAAAACATCAGACTTGTTTTTGGCGTTTCCGTAACTCTCTCACGCGTGCGGGTGGCAGCAGCCGAGTCCATGCCCCTGCTGCTGGAGTGTGCTCGGGTTCGAGGACCAGAGTACCTCACCCAGATGTGGCACTTCATGTGCGACGCCCTCATCAAGGCCATCGGCACCGAGCCGGACTCAGATGTCCTGTCAGAAATCATGCACTCTTTTGCCAAGGTAACTTTAGGGGTAGCAAGCCTTCAGTGCCCTTTTTTTTTTAAATTGGATGTAGCGGTGATTTTGAGAAACCTTGACTGTGTTTCATAAGATTGAAGAACCATGTCCAGTTTCTGATGTGACTGATGGAAGTTTTTGTTTTTTCCTTTTTAGTGTATTGAGTTGATGGGTGACGGGTGTCTGAACAACGAGCATTTTGAGGAGCTGGGTGGCATCCTAAAAGGCAAATTGGAGGAGCATTTTAAGAACCAGGAGCTCAGACAGGGTGGGGCTTCATACCTTTTTTTTTTTAAATGTTCCCTGAAACTAATCTTTTGTCTGAAAATGTCTGCCGAAGCACAGTTTGCTGACGAATCCAGCTTTTGTACCATGTAACATCAAACCTGTAAAAAAATCTTTATGCCTATCTGTCAAAGCATAAACCTCACAATTTCCCATGTTTACAACATCCTCTTCACTTTGTCTTCCTGCACTTTTCATGGGTTGGTAATTAGACATACATAATCCTCACATGAACACTTTGTCCTTCACAGCCAAGAGACAGGATGAAGACTATGATGAGCAAGTGGAGGAAACATTACAAGACGAGGTAAATATTTTCATTTTAGTAAAGATGTTAGAGCTGTTATGAATACCTGTCAAATTGTTTTGTCCAGTAAATGCCACAAGTCCCAATCTTGAGCTAATGAAAATGACTGTACCACCCATCTTCTGTTTCTGTTAGGATGAGAACGACGTTTACATCCTGACCAAAGTGTCAGACATCCTGCACTCAGTGTTCAGTAGTTACAAAGAGAAGGTGCTGCCTTGGTTCGAACAGCTGCTGCAGCTCATCGTCCAGCTAATAGTAAGAACTTAATGATCCTGAATGAATCGGCAATATATCGGTACAAGCGGTGAACACTCGTCGTATTGTACATGTTTTTTTTTTTTTTTTTTTTTTTGTACACGGATCTCTTCAATGGATATAGTAATGCTCAGAAAATTTGGAATAACAGGGAATTTTAGTCGTGTCACCAAAGTCAGTGAATACATTAAAAGCTCAGCGTAGTGAAATCCACAACTATAAAAACTACCTTTTGTGTGATGCTTGTAGGAGTATT
Organism: Xiphias gladius; assembly: GCF_016859285.1. NCBI lineage: Eukaryota > Metazoa > Chordata > Actinopteri > Istiophoriformes > Xiphiidae > Xiphias > Xiphias gladius. The sequence continues at coordinate 7,011,465 of NC_053412.1, forward strand.
TTATTCAATTAATCTGCCAGTTTTCTTGACATATCTTTTTTTTTTTTTTTTTTTTTTAAGCCCATTATAATTTCCTAGAACTCAAGGGAACATGTTTAGAAGGCTTGTTTTTATATTAGATTATCAAGAAGTTACCCGTTATTCTGTCAATCAACTAATCTTGAAGTATTTTCTAAAAACATCGTAATAACTCAGTTAAGTCCCATGAAAAATTTTCAATCTGCAGGTGGCAGGGTTGTTGGACTATTTCATGATGCACATCACATACTGAGTGAGATCAGCAGTAACTAGATTTTTTTGCTCGTCCGCAGTGTCCCAACAGGCCGTGGGCAGACAGACAGTGGGGTCTGTGCATCTTTGACGACGTGGTGGAGCACTGCAGCCCGTCCTCCTTCAAATACGCAGAGTATTTCTTGCGGCCGATGTTGCAGTCACTGTGTGACTCGAGCCCCGAGGTTCGGCAAGCAGCCGCCTACGGTGTCGGCGTCATGGCTCAGTATGGAGGAGAGAACTACCGCCCGTTCTGTACAGGTACGACCTGGTACTGGTCTTCCCTTTGTGGTGGTGGTGGTGGTGTTGCTTTTGGTTGATAACTAGATGATGTCTTTGTTTTCGTGGTCCAGAGGCCATTCCCCTGCTGGTCAGAGTCATCCAGGCAGCCGACTCACGCTCCAAGGAGAACGTCAACGCCACAGAGAACTGCATCTCTGCTGTTGGAAAGGTTATGAGGTTTCGGCCAGAGTGTGTCAACGTCAACGAGATCCTTCCCCATTGGCTCAGCTGGCTACCGCTCAACGAGGACAAAGAGGAGGCCGTCCACACATTTGATTTTCTGTGTGACCTCATTGAAAGGTAGGACAACCACCACCTAATTTCCCCCCCCCCCTTTAATTGCTGGGGGTGTAAATTTTTTTTTTTTTTTTTTTTCCCCCCTCTTGCTGACAATCATCTTCTCTCAACAGCAACAACCCCATTGTGCTCGGGCCCGACAACTCCAACCTTCCTAAAATTTTCCTCATCATCGCAGACGGAGTTGCAAATGAATCAGTCAAGAGTGAAGACGCTTGCAGCAAACGGCTTGCAAATGTCATCCGTCAAGTACAGGTGAGTCATCACTTTGTCACCATGCCAGGAGACTTCATGTGGGTTTGGTTTGAAAGGGGGGGGGGTTGAAGAATCCATTTGACCACAACCAGTGTAGGATAACATTAAGTTAAGGTCGCAACGGATTTCACACCCAATTAAATTTTATGAGGAACAGGGACCATATTTGTTGCCAGTCAAACGCCCCAGGTCACTAGAATGACAAGCAAACGTTACAAGGCAGATGCACGTTACAAAACAAGTAAACTGATGGATTGTTCTTTTTAGGAATGCCCATCGGTTGAGTACAAGGTGACTGTAAACTGAAATTTTTGAATGCAAACAGGTGATGTTGACATCAAGTAGTTAAGTTTTCACGGTAGTTTTGAATTTAGAATAACAAGTGACCAGTGATCTGTGCCCAGACGGCATTTAAGTGTCCGCAAAACTAAAGTAGATGAGGCAGAGTCAGGTTTCTGCGTTCTTGGGAGTTTGAATGTAGATGGTGTGGGATTTTCTGTAGACGAAAAATCAATATTTAAGTGTAGGAAGTTGTTCTTACGTTGACCATTTTTTTGTCGTTACCTACAGGTGTCGGGAGGATTATGGACGCAGTGTGTATCAACACTGAACGAGACACAGCAGAAAGCCATACAGGACCTACTGAACACTGCCTGAGCCTGAACCCCCGGTCACCTCCCTGCTCTTTTAAAAAGCCCATGAAGAAAAGTGAGCTCCTGGATCTCCTCCATACACTCCCTCTTCTTCCTCCTGCTCTGATCTGTAGTGTGTATGGACGCCGGCTTCATCCCCACCACCACCCCCACCCTACTATTATATAACTCCACCTGCATTCAGCCAACTGGGGGAACAGGTTGGATATTTATGACAATGGAGGACATTGGCCATCCACCTCAATGACTTTCACCCTGAATCCAAGGAAGTGGGAACAAGTGTCTGTCAGTCATCCCCAGCTTATTACAGTTACATGTCTTCTATCTGGACGTTTTGTTTCCAACCATTCCCTGATGTTTGACTTGTCTCGCAGTGCCCAGAGGGACTCATTCTCCACGTAGCCCAACGCAAACTCATTGGACAGTAAGGCTCAGAGGGGCCATAGTGGTGGTGGGGGGGGAATGGGGACAGGACACTCTAGTGGACTGAGCAATTGAATGAGGTGAAAATGCACACTGGGCAATCACTGCCTGTCTCCTGTGAAATCTTTTTTTTGTATTTTTATTTTTTCTTTTTTTTTCGTTCCGTGTTCCCAGTGTTACCTGGGGGGGAAACGGCCTCTGTCTGCCGCAGCTTCAGAGGGTATGTTTCAAAAGTAAAGGCATGTTTGTTTAAGTGGCTAACTCTAGAAATATAAATAGTTAGTAAATTTACATCATCGTTGTCTGGGAAGAGTTGACATTGATTTAAGCAGCTTTCCTCCATAGCCTTTTAGACAGCTGTTCACAGGAAATGAGTGAAAATGAAATGTTTGAACGGTTCTCTGCCCCGTTAGGTAGCACTATAAGGCAAAGGGGCGCTCAGAAAAGTGCAGTAATCTGTAGTTGGCCACGACCACAAAGCGTGGGGCGAGTTGGAGGAACAAGAATTGTAGAGTATTCGTAAAATGCGTGCTACCATACTATTAAACTTTATGGTTTCGACCCTTCGCAGTCCTGCAGGTATGTGATGGAATTCCAAAAAATACCAACAATAAAATTCCATTTGAGAATTCTGAGAAACACGTGTGAGGTTTTTATCCATTTTAATTATTTATCCAAAGTAAGTCGGGACCTTCTGCCGAATTTCATGAATGTATTTCCAAAAATGTCAAACTGCTCCTTAAAGGTTCAAAAGGCAAAATACAGTTGAGATTGCCTGCCATTTCACTAGAGCTGAATGGGGTTCGTCATGTATTACTGACAATGCTGTGACTACTGCGTCCTGCTAAACGCTACCAATCAACCGAGACACCAGTTGTTTCAACAGAGCAGCCATGCTTTATTAGGACACCTAGACCAACAGCAAATGTTTTAAATTAAAGCTTTCAACCAAACTCCGACAGTAATAGATGTTGACCTGGCGCCTTCTGTAGACGGCTGAAACTGTTTATTCCTCCTTTTTACAAAATCTCAAAATATACATATGCATGTTGTACAGACTTCTGTAAATGCAGGAGTTTATTAGGAAGCTAAAAACTTATGCAACAGTCCTGCAATAAATCCTACCTTCATGAAGACTGTAATGTTTAGTTTTGTGCCATTTATTGTGGTGGTATACAGAGGTGTTTGTAATCATTAGTTATAGCTAAATATACTTTAACTGAGTGTAGTGCCAGAACAAATTGACTCAGCATTGAATATGTATCTTCTCTACACATAAGGACTGTTGTAGATTCACTTTAAATTCCATTGGGGCTATTCGCTGACATTGAAGGTGGCAGTTTAAATGCCCAGTCCAGCTGGGAACACCTGGCTAGGGCAGACTACTGAGGCTCGTCACTTCTTTCCAGTTGCTGTTGGAACTTAATTGTGTAAAGCAGGAATTTTTTTTTTTTTTTAATTACAACACATGACTAAGTGCAATTTTCTCTGCCAAGACCAGCTTTTCAAGATTTCACTTTTAAATAAACAGCCTTTTCTGAAGGCCGTTACACAAACAATAGGTTTGCTTTCTCGACTAACATCGCTCATATTTCACCTTTTAGCTTGACTATAATCAGAGGCCATGGTGGGAGAGGGGATCGATTTTTGTAGTGAACAAAAACTGTCTGTCCTTGAATTGCATGGCTGTCTAAAGTGACAGGAAACTCTATGATCATCTGATTTTCCTGCTTAAACACTGATGGGAAGAGTGGCTTTGTGCCACATAGAAAATAAAGATTTTCAGTTTGAATCACCACTACCAGACTGGGGGGTGCCAGTGTCAGAGAAAATAACAGTATTTACAGTGAAGGACTATCTGTACAAGCTGGAAAGTGAGTTGAGCGTGCTGAACAGGAAGGTAAGAGGAAAATGTCAGAAATGAGCTTCACATTAAAACATGATTTAGTCAGTGATTCTCTCGTGACAAACGACTACAGAGCCTCCAGTCTGCTTCTCCTTTTCATTTTTTTTTTTTCCCACCATCCATTTAGTCTTTTGTCACACGTAGTCATCTCGTTTTGGTCTTCCCCCTTCCCTTCACTCCTCTCCCTCCTACTGGAGCATGTCCACAAAAGCGTCAAACTCGTCGATGTTCTTCTCGTAGACGGCCAGTTTCTCTGGCAGCGAGTCCTGCAGAGAGAGAATGCAAATCGTGGTTACCGCTTACATTTGTTCGCTGTTTTGCTGAATCACACCATGAAAACAGACTTAAACATTAACGGGGTAAAAGAACAAGTGCGTTACCAGGTCATCGGCCATCGACTGGGAGCTGATGTGTAGTGAGAGGCTGGCCAGTTGAGGAGGGTTCTGAAACTCTCTGTAGAAGGTGCCCAAATCCATCGGCAACAGGTCGTCTTTAGAGAAGGCAGGTCGCTACAAAAACAGACGGACGGAAATTCACACAATTTTTTTTTTAATAAACATTGTCTCCCTCTTAAACAAAAAATGAGTACTGTTAACTTGTTTTGATGATATAGAGTTCAATAATTATCAATAAATCTGCCAATTATTTTTTTCTATTGTCTATTCTAAAAATCTGTGACAAGGCAATAATCATTTTGGAGGTTGATCCTGCGATTCACTTTTCAGTTCCACCATTCCCATATACTGTGCAAATATACAGTTGCACCTCTAGAGGAAAGGCTGGACAGAAGAGACTCCAACAATAAGTACGTACAAAGTCGACCATGACGAAATCATCCTGCTGCCCTGATCCCTCTGAGCCCTGAGAATGAAGGCTGGCCTGTAGGGGGGAAGGGCAGGTCGGGGAGAGTGGAGGCCGCACCTGAACACACACAGAAAAAGAACCTAAGTGTAGAAAGCTTGTGTCAACCCAAAATGACTGTGTGGGATTTAACTTTATCTCCCAAATGTTTTGAGTATTTTTTGAAGTATTAGCCAATGCCCATTTCAAGACGGAACTAAACATTCTGTCGTGCACTGAAGCAACATCATCTTCAGCTCCATCAGCAGACAACACATTAAAAATTTGATCTACAGTTACCATGGGATCATTCTCCTCCGAGTCCAGGCCTCGAGGAGCAAATGCAGCAAATGGCAGGTCCAGACTGGCTGCTGTTATCTACGAAGATACGCACGCGGCTGAGTTCAGTGTACTCTTCAGCGATGCAAATATGAGTGGCTAAAAAATAAATGAAACAAACAAACAGGAAATAAACACAACTAACTGTATTTGATTTACCTGTGTGCTGGGTTTATTGACAAAGGCTCCGACTTTCCTCGTGAACGCATTGAGAGACTCCACCGGGTCAGAGGGAGAGACACTCCTCCTCCCCTCATCCCTCCTTCCCTCTACGCTCTGCGACAGACCATCATCATCACCGCTGGGAAGAGGGATGAGACACTGTTACAGAAGGTTTCATCAAACTCAAATCTCAGTCGTTGCTCTAAAACTAAATAATGATCAACAAACCTATCAGCCTGCCACATGTAACTGTCATTTTACTTAATTACCATAACAACAAAAGTAAATTACCTTATTGAGCTTGCAGTATAAACAGGACAACAGGCACATATAATGTGCAAGGACACTAAAAAGTTAAACATTTAGTTTGATGAGTTCAAGTGATGTCAGGAGAGACTTACCTGCTGCCAGGTGTGTTGGGGGCGTGCTCCACTGTCAGGTGCGCATCTGCTCCATGAGGAGGATGGGCAGGGACCAACACAACCCCGCCCTCCTTCCCAGCATGCAACACCTGAAGAGCAAAATCATGGCCAAAGTTATAGTGGATTGACTAGAAATGGCTGCATTAGTGTCCGCAAAAGAGAGAACATAAAAATTATGTCAGGGAAGCCATTAACGTTCTGGAGAACAAACAAACTGCTATCTGGTCTAATTACACTTCATCACAGAAATAAATCATCAAAATCATCAATGATATTTGCAGTATAACATTAATCAAGGCTGGATTCTTCTGTTCACGTTTAATCCTCTTACTGGCAAAACGAGGTGTATACACTGGCTCCGGGCCTAAGAGAACGTGTTATGTACTATGTGGGTTTTTATCTATATGGTTCTATTTTGTAGACTATGGATTAGAGCCTGACCAATACTTGATTTTTTTTTAAGTTCATATTGATATTTGAGTTTGAGTTTTTAAAAAAAAAAACAACAAAAAAAAAAAACAGACCTTCTGGATAAGGATTCCTTAAATTCGGTTATATATGTTTGTTTATTTAGCGCAAGATATGGTACGTTCTGAGCAGGAGATTTGACAGAAAATGAAAAAACCATTTATTGCACTCTGGTGGGCAAACTGAATTTGTCACCCATCAGCGCTTTTGCCAAGCCATTTATACTGAGGTGTCCATCCCTTATGTCTGGAAATTATTAGGACAGTGTGGGGAAAGTAGCATTTTCACTAAGCCGGAGTGTTTCGTGGCAATAATGGATTTTTATATGATTTTTGCTTCAATGCGATAAAGTATCCTGAATATGTTGGATTTGCCCAAAACTAACATTTCTTTGTCAATAAAATGTTTCTAAATTGGTTATCGCAACAAACTGAAATAAAAATACATATACCATGACAGAGGATTTATCCTTATTGCCCACTCCTATGTAATGAAGGCACGCTGTCTAAATTGCCATAAACAGATCTTTGGAGTGTCTGTGCTCCAATTTCAGGCGACAAAACACAGATACATCTGTATAAGCGTGTATGATAAAAATCAGCCAATGATATTTGCTAGACTCTGCTATTTATCTGGAAGTGAGGTGAACTGATTGGTGACTGACTGGCGCATCACCTGGTTTGGGTTGGCAGCAGGGTGACAGAGTTCAGCAGCTCCTGCCAGAGCTGGAGGCTGGTAGGATAACCTGGAAGTATACAGCTAGAGAGAGCGAGGCAGACAAACAAAAACAAGAAGAAATATTAATCACAAAACATTAAGGATTTCAGGTTTAATCGTATGCAGTATAACACTGGAGAGACACACAGTGCTGCAAAACGTAGAGTTGTGCTCGAGATGGATCAAAGATTAATGTGGCTCTCTACTGTCGTACATGAGGTGGAGATGATAAAAGATTATGACGAAACAGTTCTAGTGAACAGCAGCATTCACAGCAAAGTGAAGCTACAATGCATGAAGCTCTGTGCTGAAGTAAGCGATGGAACTTTAAACACAGTCAAAAGAGATGATGGTTTAAAAAAAAAAAAAAAAAAAAAAAAAATTCTGATGCAACTCTGATACACCAAAGAGCGACACACATCCCAAAACAAATGAGAAATCTAATAGAACAACAGAGTTGTTCAGTGCAGTTTCAGGGTGAATCAACACAGTCACACTCTCACAGTGGCCAGTGCAGACTCACAGTGTGAGTGACAAGTCCAGGAGCCAATGGAAGCTGCAGACTGTCCAGGGGGAGGGGCTTAGACAGTTTAGAAGGAGACGGACTCAGTGTACACACACACTGAGATAATGCAGACACGCACATGGAAAAAAAGTACAGTAAAAGGACAACAGGAAAGAAAACAGACAAAGAGAGAAAAGAGAAAGTGAAATGAAAAACAGTTATGAAAATGGAGAGAAGTCACAAGGTAAAGGAAAGACACGGTTAAGAACAGCTAGTCAGTGTTTCCTACCTGGGAGGGAGGGGAAGTGGAGAAGGAGGTGGTGCAGACCTCCTGTGAATCCTGAACTCCTGCAAATGGTCCGTCCTCCTCATCAGGAGCTCTAGTCAGACACAGACACAGATACACACACAGACACACACACACACACACTCACTTTAATTTACCTGATACATTTTACATCCTACTGAGGCTGGAAACTCCAGCAGGAAGGCAGCAAAGTTACAAACCGATGGAGAAGCAAAATTTATATTTTGTCTTTAAAACATACATACTCTGCTTTTTTTCTTCATATCATCGAGATGTGAACAGATCTGAAGAATTTCTCAGAAGCAGGTTCTGTGCACTACATTGAGTTTAACGTTTAGACTTAGATTTACACTTTTTAACTATTTTCAGTCAACCTAAAATCCCAAACAGAAAATAATGTTCATTTAAAAATGAAATCATAGTCTCACAGACATTAGTGAGGTAGAGCTAATGTATTAGTGTGACCTCCAGATGATGCATTGCATCACCTAAACGCTCTCTATTGTTTGTGGTGAGGCTGAGACTCAACTGAAGCACTCTCTCTCCGATTGCGGTTTAAACTTGTGGGCAGATAACGACAGAATTTTCATTTGAAAATGAACGGTTGCTTTCACTTCCAGAGCTCTCCGTATCTACCTGTAGTTGCAGGGCTGTCCCATATTTGCAGCACGCTGGCTGCTGCAGGGAGGATCCACAAAGTGATCCACAATGATCCCCATGATAGGAACTGACCGCTCAAACTGCCTGCAGAGGACGACATTTCAACAATTGACTAGTTAAGCTCATTTTGTAAAGTAATGAAGCCCCGAAGCCAAATGTCTTCATACATCAGATTTTCTATTTGAAACTTGTTTTGTAAGAAAATGATCTTGGTTAAGATGTAGTGTGTTAGTTTACCTGTTAGACATGAATGCCAGGTTGGTGCGGTAGGCACATGAAAGTGTGACTGTGCCAACCGGGGTGCCAACGACACCAACGCGCACCGTCTGAAAACCTTAAAAACAAACAACAAGGAGCCTCAGTAAACAAGCATTTCAGCTCATTTCATGCAGTTTGCTTCAGACATTCTCAGTGTAACTTCTACTTCATTTATTCTAAATATGCTGTTATTTTCTAACATGTTGTAATAAATTGACTTTAATAGGGAAACCGCTTATAAGGTCATATGTCTGATGTTTTACTTCATGTGACTAACAATCAAAACTTTTAAAACATGTAATTTATAATACGTTTGCTTCTTGTCTAATTAATTTTGAATGTTACAGGAACTAGAAGGGAAAAAATAAATAAATAAAAACTCTGTTGAACAATAAGCAATTGAAAAATATGTTCATTTTCAAGCCCTATTTGCACCATAGTATGTAAGATTTTACACAGAAGCACACCACAGTGTAACACCTCAGTTTTTAACGTCTACTGTAAAACAGGTTTGTCAATTGTGGGTGCACGATTAAAAACCCCTTTAGAGGGTCTTAATGTCAGTGATTTAAGACATGTCAGTCAAGAAGCTGAGTTTACAGTTACCTTCCCCTAATCCACTCAGCTGGACTTCCCCAAAGTAGATCCTAGACAGAAGAGAGACAGAAACAAGACAAACCTGTAAGTTTGGGTGAATGGACTGAAAGTTAATGAGCAAAAACAGTACGAATAAAAGCAGTGCAGCTGGCTGCAGACAAAATGAAGACATATCTAAGTTGGTGTAGCTTGGCGTAGCTTGGCACATTTAAAACAGCTGTTTGACCGGACAGAGACAGTCCACACACCTGTATAATATGACATAGTCGTGTCCCTGCTTTCTGGACAATTTATAGGCGGGTGTTACTCTGGTGATGGCCAGCAGAGACTTCAGAAGGACAGAAAGACGGTTGTATACAGTATATGACACCTTGATGTCCTTATCGCACCTGCAGCAGAAACAGACAACAAAACAACTCATTACAATACAGCAACCTGGTGGTATTTGGAATAAGTTTCAAAATAATATTAAAAAATACCTCCACATTTTATTATTTTTTATGGACTTGGTAGTTTATTGTTTTTTCTGCTTTTTTTGCCTCTTTTATTTTGAACTAAAATTTTCTTCCATGACATGAACCAAAAAAAAAAAAAAAAAATCATAACATCTTAGCCAACAGTCTGCTCTTAATGGATTGCAAGACATACTTTTATATTTACATTTACATTTCTCTTAATCCTCTATTGATTCAAATCAGCTGTACACGCTAAACTTGTAATGTAGGCTTATTGAGGGAGAATCAACCTTGTGAAAATGAAGTCCATCACTCATATTTTTCCAAAGCTGTAAAACTTTTTACAAGGAATGTCCTGTTCAAGTTTTTTGCCCCTGAGTCATTTAATATTGAGCATCTGCCAAAAACAAGTCTCTTCCAAGGTTCATATTTTTGTTTGAGAATAAAACCTTGCCGGGACAAAAAGTAGTCCTATATTACAACAGCACCCTGGACATGTGACATAACTACAAAATGTCACTGAAATAGAAACATAGTAACCCATTTATGACTCAAAGCAGCTGCTGAAACTGCTGGCTATAATGCGTTATTTGTATTTCTTCACAAAGATGTACATATAGCATAGGTGGTAGACTACTGTTTTTTAGCTGTTTCAGAAGCCTAGCAGGAAGAAGCAGTTATCACAAGTGCTGCACATGATGAAGTAACCATTCCAGGACCAATATTGGGGCAACTGATGTCCACAGATTAAGACTTGTGGTCTAATCCTGTACAACCTTATAAGAGGGACAAAAACATAGACAGCACTGACGGATCTCTTGATTCATTAAACATTCCTTGACTATTTGGTTAAAAGAAGAATTAAAAAGCAAAACCCACTCACTTTTCATTCATCTCCAGGCACCAAGTCTCTAACTCCATTGAGTCACCCTGAGTTGCACAGAAACAGACAGACAGATGAGCAGAGGAACATAAAACCGGGACTAAAAATAGAACTATCTTCATTTTCAGTTTTTTGAAATGTACAGGAGTAGATGAGTAGTCTGGGTACTGAAATACATAATATACTGGTGATATTTATGTGCAATGAGCATTTTTTCTGGCTTGTGTTTTTAGCATGCAGACCCACAGAGCAGTATAGCTACTGTTCTTCTTGCTGTTAACATAGACCGCACCAACCACTCATGGTTTACAAGCCCGATACCCAACATCATTATTTGTGATATTCTAATAAAACCTATGTTAAAAGTCACTACAGAGCTTGAGCTCATCTTGGTGAAGAAGTTATTTTACAAAAAACGAAAATGGCAGCAGTAGATGATCCACGGTTGACCCGCATTAGGGAGGTTTTACCTCTGATGTCTTCAGGGAGATCTCAACACACATGGAGCGTCCAATGCCAGGAAGTTGGCCGGCCAGTGCCTTCTTGGCTTCATGAGTCACCTCTGGGATGTCTTTGATGGCCAAATTAAACTAGAAGAAATACCAATCAACTGACTAAATTTCACACTTATACGAGAAGACCAACAGTCAAAACAAGCTACAGATATGTAAAAATAGCAAAATAAGTGACATATTTTAAATCCGATCAATTATTACAATAGAAAAACAGGGGAAAGACAAAAATTTGTTTACCCAGTCAGAGCCTGTAGGTGATGAGGAAGAGCGAGTGCAGATTTTCTCTCCAAGACGGGCTTGGACTATCACCTGGACGGTCTACAAACACACAACAGGACATAAGAAACCAAGCTGTGAACAGCTTCACAGAAGCAGTCCATATGAAAACTGTTTACAGGAGTAACAGGAACACTGTGTGTGGAAAGACAAGCTGCTGTGGAATATCTTAAATTTCATTTTTAATGCTGTGAGCACCACTAATAAAATTTACCTCCATTATATATTAAATATCAGAGACAAATATCTCAAATAAAACCAAAACTATCTGATGGGATAGTGATAATTAGTAGTAAGTGGAAAAAAAAATTTGTTTGTTTTAATGAAGCAGTGTTTTCAGAATTGTAAGCAACTTAAGGCTACACATGATAGGCTTCAATATGTTCCTTTAGAAACCTGTAGTAAATGACTTGGATAGGTTCATATTTTTCTGCACACATGGAAAAACCTATGTTGGGACAAAGAGCATCATACCAGCCTCTTACCTTCAACGCAAAGAACTTAATGAACTTGTCCAAGTCCTTTTTATCCTGGGGACTTAGGTCACTGTCCATGTTGACACAACCCTGCAATCCAACATGACGGCCCATTATAGATGGACAGAAGACATACCTCAAAAAACAAGCTGTTCAACAGTTATTTGGAGTAAAACATGACTTAGAGTTGTATAAAATTATAAGAATAAGCTTTAATGCAGCTACATCCAAACTGTAGTTGCTAAATTTAAATCACCCAATAATTAATTGCTGAGAAAATGTGACTAAATGACAACTATACTACATGTAAATATTCACACTATAAATTTTCTCCTTAGGTTTCCTCAGTAAAACAGCTCAGTGACCTCAAAGCCAAATTTTGACCCCAACAAACTGCCTTTAGCAGTAACATGACAATTACTGTTTAAAAAAAAGTCGTGCTTAACCCTCGATAGAAAAACGAGGCCTCCACGTTGACATCAAATTGTCCGATAGGATTTGGAGGTCATGTTAAACTACAGGACACTGACAACCACTTTACACTGTACACTAAACCACCTAGCAAGTTAAGCAGCTGCAATACCATAATTTCATTGGTAATTACTTTTCACAAAGCTGAAGCAGACGCACTGGGTAGGTTAGTGGCTGCACAAATAGCGTTAGCCAATGGCTAACGTCAGCTAGCGGAATACGACGCACTTTAACTTCACCACAATGAACAGCAAAACTTACATTAGCTTTTCCCCTTACAATGTATCTTCAATTAAATAACATAAAAACACGTTAACAGGTGTGACATGCAACGCTGCGTCCCACAAACATTTATACGCCCATTTCAGATGTACACAACGTCAACTGCGGCTGTGCTACTAGTATGTTTATCTTCTCCATGTCGACGTGTTTGGATAGCAGCCCTTTCACAAAGGCACTTTCGTAGTTCCTTGTGTAAACATCTTTAAAATGTATGGTGTGGAAAACGCCTGAAACCACACTTTATGCAATAAAAAAAGTAAAACAGGACAAATTAGATTTTTAAGAGCGTTTTTTTTTAACTGTAAAAAGCCAACACATTATATGTTTCGAATCTGCGAATGTACGCCTCAAGTTAGGTGTACCTGTGGTTTGTTTTGGTTGACAATTGCTGCATGACTTGGGTAACGTACGCGCTTTTTCCTAAAAATATGCTAAAAAGGAATGATACTTTCTTTTTTAATTTATAACCATTTGGCTACGTGAGTTTGTGGAGTTGTTTCCACAAGCAGGCAAGTCTGAAATTAGGACAGCTCAAATACAAAGTAGCTAGCTAGCTTACGTTAGCTCCATACTGATAATAATACATGAGAATAATTTTTCCTGTTTTCAAACCCCCCGTTATTTTATAGGTCACAGTCTATCAATAAAGGGGTGAATCTGCCTAAACTCAATAGACATTGAACTCAATAGGTTATCTTACTGCTGTGTCTACGCTTATACAACAAAATGTATGCTGGAAAGTCATACTCTCATCTCTTTAGCCAGCAAAGGTTATAATGGCACTGTAATAATATGAAACTAAATAAAACTGTATTAAACTCTGTGGGCAAGATACTGCACAAAAAAGGTATAATTTGAAAAGTAATTTAGAGAGAATTTGCAGTATCAGTAGGTTTAAAAAAAAAAAAACATAATAGCACAGCCTTGAAGCAAAGATTGTTATTTGTGGAAATGATTGTACTAACAGGATGTAAATATACCAATATAAATGTTTAAAAAAAGAATATAACAAGAATCTTATAATGAATCCAAGCTATTTATTGATGTAAGTGTATTACTACCCACAGCATGGCGATCCCTATTGCCATCTTGGACTGTGATCTACTCTTACATGGTATAGGTCATAAGACCCTGGACCGCTTTGACCTGGACTCTGTTTCAGACAGTTTCCTCCTCACACAATTTGGATTCCCCAGAGAGTTTATTCTGTATCTGGTGGAATTACTCAGAGAGGTTAGTATGTCCTCACCCTCAGTTTTGAATGCACACATAAAAGGTACTATGTTTAATGTGTCTTTCTCAAATCTGTATATACTACTATGTTGTGTTTCTCTTTTATTATTTCTGTGTGTTAGGCTCTCTGCAGACGTACCCAGCGGTCCAGAGCCATCAGTCCTGAGGTCCAGGTGTTGGCTGCTTTGGGCTTTTACACATCTGGCTCATTCCAGACATCTATGGGAGATACTATAGGGATCAGCCAGGCTTCAATGTCAAGATGTGTGTCCAATGTGACCAAAGCCCTGGTGGAGAAAGCTCCTCAGTTCATCATGTTCAACATGTAGGACAACATCTACTACTACTATACATATATATATAGAAATAAATTATGTCTGTTTAGACACTTTGAACTGTGACACTCAATAAAAAATACCATGTCACACCTTTCCCTGTACTTGTTTCTTTGCCATGTATGAGTTTACATTGCTGTAGATAAGTAATTTACTGTGACATTAAGTGTTTAAGAAAGTGGTTAATATTATATTGGCAATAAACTATGCACTTACAAAGAAATTAATATTCATTTCTACAGAGAGACAGCTGTTAAGGTTGAAAAGCATAAATTAAGCTTCAAAGAAAGGAGAAGAAAGCCGCATAATAACAGCAATAATGTTTTCCAAACAGGGATCCCTCCAGCAGAGAGCAGTCCTTCCAGGAGTTTCAGAGAGTTGCAGGATTTCCAGGAGTTCTGGGGGTGCTGGACTGTGTTCAGGTTTATTATATTTTACTGTATTAGTACTTTCAGTAACTTAATGTTTTTGCACTCTCCTTGATTTGATTATCAGTTTCTATAGCAGGTAACTGATCCCTCTTTCTCAGTCTTCTTTGCTCTTCATCTCCAGGTCGCCATCAAAGCTCCAAACAGTGAAGACTCGTCGTATGTGAACAAGAAGGGGTTTCACTCTGTGGGCTGCCAGCTTGTTTGTGACGCTCGAGGATTGTTACTCAGCGCAGAAACCCACTGGCCAGGTGGCCTCAAAGACACTGATGTTCTAGAGAGATCTGCTCTCCACAAACAGCTGCAGGACACCGAGAAGGGCTGGCTGCTGGGTGAGACGTGAATTTTAGACTTCCACCATCGCTCTGTAAAGTCTGAAAAGCCCACTTGAGTTAGATAAGATGGGGTTAAAGGTTTCGTTTCCTAGGTGACCGTCGTTATCCTCTGAGGAAGTGGTTGATGACGCCGGTGGACAGACCAGATTCCCCTGCAGAGTTTCGATACAATCTGGCTCACACTGCTACACATGAGATAGTGGACAGAACCTTCAGAGCCATCCAGACCAGATTCAGATGTTTAGATGGCACCAAAGGATATCTACAGGTATTGAAGTCCATCCTACGCTGTTCTATTCCTTCCTCTGTCCCTTCCACATAATCAAAATATACTCTGGGTTTGACAATAAACTGAGCAAGAACAGGCTTCTTTTTGCATCTTAACTAAAAGAAAAACTGAAAATTACAGGGATCAGCATCATACTGGGCATTGTCGTCCATTTATTAAGGCCTCTGTTGTCATGTCTCCTCTCCCGTGTGTAGTATTCTCCAGAGAGGAGTTCGTCCATCCTGCTGGCCTGCTGTGTCCTCCACAACGCCTCCCTGCAGTCTGGATTAGACGCCTGGACTCTGGAGAGGACAGACCCTCTGGAGCAGCCCGAGACCCTGGAACAGAGACCTGAAGACCGTGACAGCCAGGCGGAGGACCTCAGAAAACAGCTCATACTCAAACACTTCAGCTGAAGTGCTGGCTGGGCCCAAGGACTCAAGTCAGCCAGTGTCACAGATTTTAATAGTAGTCAGATCAAAAACAAACTCAAGTCAAGTTCCTGTTGAGGTTGAAGGGGATCAAGACTAAGTCAAGACTGGGACCAGAGTAATTTTTTTTTTTTTTTTTTTAAAACACCGCACAAAAGGTCACATTTAAAGCAAGAAAGTCAACAGACACAGTGTTGCTGATGCAGTTTTTTAATATTTTGCTGGTTTCTATTCTACTGACTACACTATGATAAGATAGTTATATATGGAGGAACATGCAGGATGCTATACAACAAACCAAGACAACATTATATCCAAACACATTTCAAACAACCAAACTCCTCTGAAAGTGCTGGATTCTTCTCTGTGGACATTCTCCAAATATTCATGGAGAGGTTTAGAATAATCAAGCACCTTCTGGTGTTTTGCAACTATTCAAACTGTGTGAAGCTACTGTGTTGTCCAGGTTTCTTTACAAGTGGAAAAAGTCACCCTCCCTGTTATTTATTTATTTTTTAAATCCCTCCCCACTTTCTTCCCCAAAAATCCACAGATTTTTCTCCTATTTTTTTTTCCTTTCACACATAATTCCACAGGTTAAAATCTTGGACTATGTCACAATACAAAAACAAGGCCCTTTATTTACAACATCTGCACATTACGTTGTCGTTATTTATGTACACGGGTGCATTAAGACTGAAGGATGAGAATGACAGGATGGTTGTGCAACGGGCTGCAGTCATGTGATGTTTTTGTGTATGGCATGAGGGGACACAAAATGAAATGACACGGAAGAAAAAAAACAAAATCTAAGTTAACTGTAATGTTGTGGAGAATGAAGTATTTCTGGATGTTTTATAGCAGGAATATGTAATTATTTCCTCAAGGATTTGGACTGGGACATTGAAACATCTGTTTTCATAACTTCTAATTTGAAGGAACACCATGACATTTTTTGGGGAACATCAATGCTTTTCTCACATTGTCAGAACAGTGGTGAAGAAATAAAAACTTTTTTAAACGTCCTGGTGTTCCTTCAAATTGTGGAGTGAAAAAAAGCTAGTGGTGTTTTACTTCCTTGAATGTTTTAGTCCCCTGATTGGCTTCATCAATATATACACACTTTCTACAAACAGGAATAAATACAACATGCACTGCTGTCGCATGAGCACATTTAGTATTGATGTTTTAGATGTTTCCTTTGCTGTTTAAGTTATAGGAGGCACAAAATATTTCTATTAAACATTGCTGTCAATATTTTAATTTTTTACAAGTCTGCAGTTGTAATGAATTTCTATGGTTTTTTTTGGGTCAAGAACTTTATCTTGAGGTTAAAAATTAGATTTTTTTTTCAAGGTTTAATTGTAAAAGCTAATTGTATTTTTAAATCACGAAGGAACAAAAAAGACCTTCAGGAGGTTTTCATGCGACAGCAGTGAAACATAAACACTGTATTACAGTTAAAAGACACAAACAGATCATGTCAGTTTTACAATCCATGAACCATCATGTAAAACTTCACATCATCCTCAATGCCAAAACAACATACAATTCCCTTTTTTTTTTTTTGCATAAAATAAATATGCCCTTTTTTGATGCTCAGAATATATTATAAGTTGTATTTTTGTGAATTTTTGTAAACATTATTTAGAAAAAAATGAAACAATAAGATAAACTAACCTTAAAAACAATTTCAGTATTTCTTTTTTTGTTGCATAAATTAAATATGCTCTTTTTTGATGCTGCAAATATATTATATATACATTTTTTTAATTCCATAAAAATACTTTTATGTCAAGTTTCCCAACCTCTGTCAGAACCCCTTTAACAGTCCCTTGATAGGAAAATATGGTTTCCCACCTAAAACTAATGTAGACTTGTGGTCAGAATTGAAAGAAGTGAAAAACTAGTTTTGACTGCAGAGATAGATTTTAAAAATGGAAAAATAAAATGCATTATATGTTTAGTTGTAACTCTAACTGAAAACCCATTACTTAACACTCTTTTTAAGCTGTTCAAACCAAGGCTGGCTCATAGCAAAAGGAGACTTTGCCCCAAATACATGCATAGGCACGCGAAATAAAATGTTTAGTTCAATCCTGAACATTCATCCAGTCTATGATTAGTTAAAAAGAGAACAAGAACAAGAAGGGAAATTAGCAAAATCTCACCCAGGGCCTCAAACGGCTGAGGCCAGCTCCGATTTAAACAGTGTGTAATCTAGTTAGAGTTAAGTTTCCAGGTTTATAATTGCATGTGTGGGCATTAGGTGTAAGGCCTAGTTAGTCATATCTGACTGAAGTTAGTGAAAGGCACTTTTAAAATGGCACAGGATGTGTTTGTTTTCAACACACTAGCCTCATTCAAATGAACTATTATAAAAGAGCTGAAGAACTGAAATGATTATTAGATTAACTTATGACAGGAAGTTAATCAGCAACGATTTTGATAATCAATTAATCAATTATATTTCAGTTACAAAGCACAAATGCCAAAAAAAATCTGTTTTCTAGCTTCTAAAATGTGAGAATCTGCTGCTTTTCTGTGTTTTATATCACTGTAAATAAAATATCCTTGGGTTTTGGACCATGGGTCAGACAAAAAAAAAAAAAAAGACATTTGGAGACGTCACCTTGGCCTCTTGGATATTGTGACAGGCCCTTTTCACTAAGTGAATAATTTATTAATCAAAAGAATAACTGACAGATGAATCGATAATCACGATAATCGTTTGTTGCAGCCCTTGATTAACATATGGTATGTGATTGGTTAAAAACTAAAGCACTGATCCAATGTAGTGCATCCAGAGTGCCATGGAAGTAAAATACAAGCACCACATGCTAACATAAACCAGATACCCACAGTGGAGGTCCGTCAAGTTTTCTGTGATTCTCTCAACATTAAGACCACATTTCCCATAAAGCTCTTTGCTACATGGCGAGAGTGGTTGTGGTCACTAATAACTGTTTTAGGGCTGTTATTACATGATCGCAACTTAAGCGGTGATGAAGTAATTTTATTAAAATGCTTAAAATTGCCTGAGGGTTGCCAAGACCCTATGTTTTTGATTTAATGTATCTCCAAAATATTCTTCATGGTTGTTTAAACTGAATATGAATGAATTATAAAATAACATAAAAATGAATTTAAAAATAACAAGGTCCCTTTAAAATCAAGTATATTCAGGTGTAGCAGACTCTGTTAAAGCAGAGAAGTGAGGCACTACGTACAAGAAGGACACCGGCTGTGGAGGGCGAGAGGGCTGCAGCGTCGGACGTCTTGAGGCAGAGCACGTCACTCACTGAAAGGGATGATGGTGGACTTGCTGACAGGGTAATGTAGACGCAGGCAGGTTTTGGTCCAGTTGGATGTTGATATGAAGCCCGTTGAGTTCAGGAATCAGGAGGTTTTGGGCTTTTTAGGGGTCAGAGGTGAGAAGTCATGGGAGGAGGGGTCAGCTGTCTGTCAGAAAAGCTCTGAGACTCCGTCTGGTTTTGTTTCTCTGAGGACAGAAGACAGGAAATTTATCAATATCGTTTGATATGTAACATATAAAGACAGTATTAGTGGAGCGTGCGTCTTACCTCCGGTCTAACTTGGGCCCAGTTGTCTGGTTGCTGTGGGCGTCAGCCGTGTAACGGCTTGTCTGGATGTGGGAGTGGGCTTCTGACTGTAGCCTCTCCCCTTCTGATGTCACTAAACTCTCCTCCAGTGGAGCCCCTTCGTTGTAGAAGAGCAGGCTGCGGGAACGGACTGAAACAACACGAACACCCAGCAGTTTTTTTTTTTTTATTCTCATGTAATTTGAGCTGCAATGACTGGTCAAATTAGTTAATTTTGTGGACTGTAAATGCTTGGCTTTTAAAGTTTTCCATTTTAAACATGCCAAACACTAGTGGGACGTGAAAAATTTGAGTATTTGCGAGCACTCGTTTTGTCAAGCAAAATTTCCAAATATTTGCCGTTTCAAGCTTTTTCAATGTGCTCAGTTGTTGTTTTTTAAATTATTGAAAATTTAACACTTTTGAGTTTTTGACTGTTAGTCAGACAAAACAATACATTTAAATAAACCATTGATAGTTGCAGTCCTAGTTTGAAGAAAATTCCAAAATAATGTTTTTGCAACTTTGGAAGCTGCATTTTTTTCCCATAAACTAAGGGAACATTAGACTATAATTTATGAAAGTATTGCTATCGGTCAAATTCTCCTTTATTGCACATTTAAAAAAAGAAAATGGTTGTTCAATGGTTAGTTTGTCCACAACTTTGTTCCACAGCAAGATATCTCTATAGTTACTAGCCCCATTTCCAAATTCAAAATTTAATTTGGATATTT
The DNA here is from genome assembly GCF_016859285.1 of Xiphias gladius. Taxonomy (NCBI): domain Eukaryota; kingdom Metazoa; phylum Chordata; class Actinopteri; order Istiophoriformes; family Xiphiidae; genus Xiphias; species Xiphias gladius. The sequence continues at coordinate 7,031,550 of NC_053412.1, forward strand.
CTAGTGCCAAAGTCAGGTCACATTTCCTCTTGAAAAGTAAAAACTGAATGTGAAATTTGTTAATATAAAAGAATAATCCTACCACTGATTTTATACCAAAACTCCCACTTTCACAGATGAAATTTCACAGTCTAATGCACAGTTTGCCATGAAATTGTCCAACAACTGTATTCTATCAGATGTATTTCAGGTTGTGATAACCTCTAGCCGCTACTAACTTTAGTCCTTGAAAGTTGCCTTAGTCTAGCAGACTTTTTCCCTCACCAGTCACAGGATGGCTCTTTTTTTATATATATATGATTTGTTTGTGGACGTTTCGCAGGATGGTTCTTGGCAGAATAGAGTGGTACTTAAAATGATGGCAGCCCGACTTCTGGTTTCAAAAAGGGGTTTCCCAAGGGTAAGTGGTTAAAGAAAGGGAATTTATAGGGAAGTGGAATGTAGCGTAGATCAAAAGTTGATACCCATGTTCTCTGCCCAAGTTGTCTTTGATAGAAATAACTTTGGAGAAAAGCATTTTAAGTCTTGCACTATAGACTGTGGAAATCGTGCTGTGAACATCACAAACTGGTCATATATTGTACCCTAGGATGGTTGTATGCTGAAAATACTTCCAGACCTACCCTGACTGGTGGTGTAGAGGTCCGCTGACGGAAGAGGAGGAGAGGAAGAGGAGTGAGAGGAGGAGGAGGAGGAGGTGGTGCTGTGAGTGAGGAAGGAGAGGGGAGAGAGGCAGGGGGAGAAGGAGCCCAACACCAGGACAAAACACACGGCCATCATCTGCACAGAGGGAGGAACAAAACACTCCTGTTAATAAATCATCATAATGGGATGATGCCCGATTTTAGAGACAACATGAATAAACTCAACATGAAACGGTTTGTTAATTCTACCGCTGTTTACACATCAGCTGCGAACATCACTTTATTTTGGGCAATGGTGTCTCCATGTGCGAGATCCATAGTTGACTAAATAAATAACTAATCTTGAGATGAGTATTTACAGAAAGGCGCAGTGGGTTAAAAAAAAATTCTTATCGGAAAAATAAATATGTATATAAGGAAGTGCTGGACCCATGATGTTTTTCCGCCCCTTTTTGAAGAGACAAGAGTAACATGAGACACGACTTGTGGTGTTCGTGGTTGTTATGCCCTCTTCAGGGGCACTGAATGTGGGGTAACAATCTGATTCAGGGGCCCGTGGCTGGACAAGGGCCCTGGGAAATTTCAGGGATTACATTCAAGGTTTAAAAACCCTAAATTAGGTGTTTTCAGCGTAGCCAGGATGTTTGAAATCGCCCCTGACCCCGAGAGTTTCACTCCATCTGAATCATTGCCCGTACTTTAAGTACTACTTTCACCACAATTGCCTTCTGCATCTCAAGACTATTATCCATTTGACAAGCACACTAAGAAAATGAATGGAAAACAAATGACAGCATTAAGTTAAAGCGTAATTACTTTATCACAATGGTATTTTCTCTTGATTGTAACATTTTTTCATATGCTCCCAGGGGAAAAAAAAATACTTACAATAACCAAGATATCAACATATATGTATATCATTTTTTATGTGTGTGTGTGGGTGTGTGAACAGCTTTTAGAGCAGCAATAGTATTTACCATGAGGCATGTCCCTGTTTGAGTTGAGGCCATTTTACAAGAACGGGGAACAACTTTCCCTGAAATCAGTGACTGAAGCTTCTGGAGCTGCTGTAGGAGAGACCTAGAGAGAAGAAGAGAGATAAACGATAGAAGAGCATTAAATAGCTGCTATCTGCTCTTTGATTAAATCTGGATGATAATGTCTGTCTTTCTGTGACTTGTACTGTTCCACGCTTGTCACATTGCTGCTGAGAACACATCCCCCGAAGGATACAAAAAAAAACAAAAACAGCAGTTGGTCAAGGTTACAATTAGAGCCTTTGTTGCAGTTTGAGTCCGAGGATTTGTGCAGAGCCTGAGAGGAAGAGCAGCCTGAGAGGTTAAACCCGGGGCAGGACGCACTGTGGATTTGCCTCTCTTTAATAAGTATGTGTTTATGTCCATAGTGTGTGCATTCACACACATGGCTCGACTCTTGATCCACCACTAAGTACAGTATACTTAGAACATGTACAGCCATTGGAAACCACAAGAGGAGTTATACACACACTGAGACATGCCATTTATTTCACCTAAAATCTACAGCGTCCCTCCAGAGAGTTCCTCTCCTCTTGAGTGCTTGTCAACACTGGGCCGACTGTACCTCAGGGTAAAACTTTAACCACCTGATCTGCTGCTGTTTTTTCCCCCGTTAGCCACAGTAAGTAAAGAGTGCAATAGAGCCGGGACAGAGTACATGAGTTGGAACACAACAATCAAGTGTATCAGTGGGATCTGGAGAGCAGGGTTCTGATGGTATGAGCTGTCCGGGGCTGTGAGGACACACTCTGACCACTAAGTGGAGACAGAGAACCGGTTACTGCTGAACACAGTGGGACCCAGCCCCCAGCAAGTCATGGAGTCATTTAACAGGTTACAGACTAAACCAGACAGAAATCGGGTCAATCATTCTATCACACGTTCGGTGATTAAACTGAACAATTCGTGGAGCAGCGGGTCAGTCTGTCGGTTCATCTAATGTTTTAAATTTCCACGCTGGCGCCTGTCACGTGCACCTGAGTGTAGCATTTTCTCCATCTGCAATAAACTTACGTGGGACGACACTAAGCAGCATCACTCGCGCAGGACCTTGATGCGAAACCACTGTAATTTACTGCTAAACTTATGGCTGCTTAAAATGTACAGTACTTCCAAAGGTCGACTGGGTGAATCAAAGTACGTGTAAATATTCAGCACAAAAATGGAAAATTCAAATTAATTCAGTAAATAAACACGAAGAAGTGCTCAGAGTTGTTACGAGGCGTATTCTTTTACTGTTAGGGGAGCTAGGCTAGCACTTTCCCTTTGCTTCAAGCTTTTGTGCTAAGCTAGGCTAAACATTTCCTCAGCCACTATTTGACCTGGGCTAACAGAGCTGACGTTATTAGAAATCTTCTAATATGACTCTGACTAAGAAAGCAAATAAACATCTCTGGAAAAGTCCCTGTCTGAGCATCTGGTCAAACTAAATTGTGGCGGAGTGTGAGACAAAAAAATACATGTGCAAGCCAAATTTAATACTCCTTCAAGACATATTTAATGCTGCACAGAATTGGAGTTAAGACTATTCTTGTACAACTAATAAAACCAGTAGCACGAACCCAGTTCTGTATGAATCAGACAAGCAGCACAGACAAAAACACTGCATGGAGAATAAAATGACCACTAATAACTGCATTTGGGGCATTTTGAGGAACAAGGAGCTTAAATTTAGTTCAGTCATTTAAGAACTTTTCTTTTTTTTTTTTAGACCCACACATATTCCAGACTTTTTGTGAGAGTGATCGTGCTGTGTGCTGACTCATGTTTCCCACTTTGTGCCAACTCATTGTTCCTCCGTGTGGTGGTTTAACATATTCATCTGTGTGTGCGCGCGCGCGTGTGTGTGTGTGTGTGGTGGAAAGTGAGGGGGTTGCCTACCATGATGAAAGCTACTGTTAACTCGCAGCTTTAATGACAGACTCAGGCTGCCACAGACAGACAGACTTTGTAGAGACAGGACCCCCCTCCCACCACCACCACCACCACCACCCATCTACCCGCTTTCCCTCAGCCTTCATCTGTGCATCCCACCACACCCACCCACTCCAGGATAATAGCACATTGGTTTCATACTGTTATAATAACAGAGAAGACAAAAGGAGCTGGATGAGTCTACACCTCGCTTATGGAGCTGATATATTTCTGTTTAGACTCCTATAACTCTCCGTGTAATTTACTGTATATATAATGTATGCTCAAAAGTTTTATACACACAGAGCATAAATACTAGTATGTATAACCTACAGTAAAGTGCTTTTGTTCTTTAAAGACCGCATGACTGCAGGTCAGTCAAAGCTTTCCCGCTTGCAGTTATAATAATTATTATTTCTCCACGAGAGATTAGAAGAAAGATTAAAAAAGAATGAAACCCAGTTTCTGCAGCCCTGTTGCAACACAGATCCTTCCGCTCGCAGATTATCAGGCTGCATTCTTTGCAGACTTGTTACTGTTTTCAGCTATGATAATCCAAACATCACTACATGAATGTTGGATCTGTGTTCTAAGTGTTCAGAGCCAGCACGCAACAGCTTCAGTCTGTTCGGAGGCACAACTGTGAAACAACACAAAAGTCAGCCTGTGTGTGTATGTGTGTGTGTGTGTGTGTGTGTGTGTGTGTGTGTGTGCAAGCCTCACCTGTTGGCAGTCTCCAAGTTTTCTACTTTTCTCCACAGGTCGCTGTTTTCTGACGTGTAGCTCTCCACCCTGATGCACACAAACAGAAAACAGATTTTTGTCAACATTTTAACTCCGTTATTTGGTAAAGAAATGTTATCTCTCACACACACACACACACACACACACACACACACACACACACACACACACACACACACACACATTATTTCCAGCTGTCAAGCTAATTTTACACCAAACGTTTGAAGCTCAAGAGGTATTTGGGCGGTTTCACTGGATTTCAATTTTAGCCTCACTAGAGGCATGGCTTTCTGAATAGCAATGTTGGTCATTTGGTCGGTCCACCACTTTGGTCCAGACTGAAATATCTCAACAACTACTGGATGGATTGCCGTAAAATGTCGTACATGTCTCCCAAACGATGAAACCTACTGAGTTTGGTGACCCCCTAACGTTTCCTGTAGCACCAGCAGCAGGTTGACATTTTAATTTGCACAATAATTTACTTTAAGACCTTCAAAACCAAGACATTCCCATTATCATCAGCTGTACTCTGTGTTTGGTGCTAATTAGCAAATCTTAGCATGTTAACACGCTAAACTAAGATGGTGAACATGGTAAACACTGCCTCTATGAGCGTGTCAGCATGCCAATATTATATAGTTTAGATAGAGAGTTTAGATTTTTCGGTTTTCATCAATAACAACGGTTAAATACACTTGTAATATACCAAATATTTCTGAAACACAAGAATGGGATAATAATAGTAGAAAGATCCATCACATTTTATACCATGGTGGTTATAGTACCCTGATAATATTCATATTAGAGACAATATGGATAATATTACTCAAGCTTGTGGCGGGTCGAGTTTTCCAGCACTTTTAAATGAAACTGAAACATTGCTTGGGTTGATTTAAAAAATGTGTTGCCATCTCCTTTTTATTGAACAATTTCTAAGACATTTGAAGAAGATCGACTGAATTTTGAGATTAAATTCAACATATAGATCATATTTTGAACAAAAGTACACAGTTTATACACAGTCAAAGAGAAAAAGAAGACACAGAGGATGAGAGATTCTCTGCTGTAGACCGTCCTCCCCTCATCCCTTTTTCTTTTCTCTTCCTCTGTCTGTCATCTCTGCTAATCCTATTGATCTCTTTTATCAATTCAACATCCTGCTTATCTCTTGCTCTCTTTCTCATAATCCTCCGGTTTGGTTTGTATACGTCTCATTTGTACTCATTCCTTTCAGCAAGTTGCCCTGCTGTTTTCTTTCGGAGGGATCATCCAGTAATTCTGTCCTCCTGATCAAAAACGAAACACTAACACAAAGAGCAGGATTTATTTTTTTATACACCTCGTATTATCTCTCTGTTCCCTTGATTCAGTTAAAAGATGAGGACACAACTGTCCCTTTAATAGGATTAATAGGACATTTTGTTACCACCTGTAGGAGCCTCTCTGGGAACTTATCAAGTCACTGTACCGATTTACTTTTTGTGATGAAAGTGATGTTAAAAAATAAGCCCCCATTCTCATCTCTTTCACTCTCCCTGTCAGAGAGTCTTTGAATCCGACCCATGTGTTCAGCAGGTTATTGGAGTCCTGCCATAGCAAGGAATGGCCACAATAACAAAGGAAAGAAAGCAAAAGAGGAGAACGGAGTTTCTTTTCACTTTTGATGTTCTTAAATGAATCCGATGATTTAGACGGGAGTGCTGATGAAATATAGTACATCCTGTAATCTAACCCCACTGGAGGCAACCCACCAGCTGGGGTTTGCTGGTGTGCTGCCTCCAGTTTAATCCCCTGCAGAGCTCTTGTGTCTGTTACCACACTCAGCTCCAAACCAGTTGGCAGAACCTCTAAATACAAAAAACTGCCTCTTAACTAAACTTCATCTGTCAAGTTCACTTCAGCATTACACAACTCTATCTTTTCTCCCCCTCTGCCAGCTGCATTTTTCATTTTCTGTGCCTGTCATGCACATAAAGAGCACACAATTATGTATAAAAAGGCCCATGGTTAGATTCGATTCAGGGAAAACCTCAATGACCAACATGGCTGCCTTCTGGATCAAATACATTGTTAGACAGCTCGGCGAAGCGGTAGAAAAAGTTATTGATATCTCTATATGTACCGGCATGATTTGGTTCTGATTCAATGAGAAACTACTTTTTAAAAAAAATATCCTGGTTCACAGAAAACGATGAATCCTACGCAGCGTTTTGATTTGAAACATCCCGTCACCAAGCTTGAAAGATAAGTCAACGAATCCCATAAAAAGAGCAAAACCGACAATGAATTGATCCTACTATCTTATTCCTCTATGCAACAGACTTCCATTGTTGTCCAAAAACTACTAAAAACATATCAATGATCCACACTGTTGACATGTTCCTTTAGTACCAAGAACCCACACACTGTAGTTTATTTTAGTTAGTCCCACATAAACTGTGCTGCTGCTGTAAATACACACTAGAGCACACAATGTGTATCAGCCCACATATTAAAACAGTCCACAATAAATAAACTATTTAGTGTATTAGTGGCCAGCTATAGTGTTTTAAGAAATCATTGAGCCTTTTTTTTTTTTTTTTTTTTAAACCATGAAACTTTGTATTTGTGTTTTTAAAGAATTACGTTCACAATGGGGACCAGTGTGCTGGGGGCTGAGTGCCAAGGATAGGGTACGGAAGTCAGAAAGTGTTGAGACACAGGCCTCAGCATGCCGCAAGTAAAGTGCTCATCGGATTGTCTACAGCCTCCGAAACCGCCTGTCTGACACCTTCTCATCGCGGTTGGGCGACTTGATGTACGTCGATGGTTGTCTGGAGCATACTGAGGCCTTCACGCCTTTGCTGGTTTTGGTCTTTTCACGGGATTTGTTGACGACAAGAGACCTATAGAACAACACCAGCTTGATCCTTAAAAAAAAATCTGTCACTATGCCACTAACAGCAGGCCAAGTCAATGACTGAGTCTTGTAGAATCCGTTCACCAAATTCAAGAACTGCAATCCATTCGGTTTTTAATTCTGTATTAATTACAGAACAATTTAGCAACAATGGTGCATGAACTAAATATTGTGAATAATCTGAGTTTCTGATTTTAACTGTGGCCACTGATATACTGTAGTGTGGTTACTGTCATACCTTTTGAGGGGACTATTATGCGAAAAGTGTTTGGAAGTCGCAGAGTGACAGACAGATACAAAGGTAAACCAAAAGAAGTGGAAAAGAAATGGAAAAACAAGGGCAAAGATTTTTTCCAAGCCTTACTTTTTCTCCAGACATTCCACATACTCTTTCTTCTTCCTCCGACTCTCCTGAGCTGAGATCTGAGAAGAAAAACAGACATACATTAATATCTTTTTATTTTTTTACATTTATTTTAATGTTTTTTTGTAGTAATTTACAGGTGTTTTTTTTTTGAGTGTCAGGAACCCCAATATATTTCTTCAGGTGGAGCAAAAGACCAGTTCCAGTAAATGTCTGATATCATGATAAAAATTTCCATAACGTTTTGTTTTAGCATCGCCATTTGATTCAGTGTCTGAGCTCTCTGGTGTTAGAGTAATGCCACCACTCAACTGAACTGTTTCAGCTCTGCTTGGCTGTCAGAATCGACAGCAGTCTGACTCATTGATTCTGTAAATAGCTGATGTTTCCCTCAATCAGATGTTGAGTTCAGCTGTGAGCATAAAGAGAACGAAAGGTGCAGCGTTTACCTTATTTTTAATCTTCCGTCGGACTCTCTTCAGTGCTTTCTCTTCACTCTTGGTGAGAGGAAGTTTGTTGGGTACCGGGTAACCCTCAGCAACCAGGGTCCTCTTCTCTTCTTCTGTAAGCATGAGGGGTCCTGAACCCTGCAGCTTCTGCACAACGAAACACGCACTTAATAATATATTATCAACCACTATCAGAAGCGTACCTTAAAATAAACCCTGTGTGGGACTGACTCATTATCTTTTCATCTACATGAAGAGTCAAACTGATTCACCAAATTCTCAAAAACTTCTGTGTCTGACTACCCACGCCAGCGTGCGTTCAAGCACACTCACTCTAGTCTAAGAGATTAACCAGTAAAATAATGAAACCCGATGCTCTGCCAGAGTCAGCAGGTGACTTTTAGCCTTCAGATTATCACAGCGCCAGGTGAAACTTAAATTCTCAAACTTCCTTGTCCCTTCATATGGAACAAGGATTCTGTTGCGTCGCAGCACAAGAACAATCCTGTAATCACATCTTACAGCAGTTCAGCTGTTCAGATGCTTGATTACCACGTGTTTTTTTTTTTTTTTTTTTTTTTTACTGACAATGAGCAATCCTGTATAAACATTTGGTTATAACTTATGACGTTAGTACAAATGTGATTCATTTGTTCGGAGAAAAGCTGCTGAATCAGACAGACAATGGCCAGACACTGAAAATCAGATTTTCACTGAATTGACCCATTTAATCAGCATATGACAGGACTGATTTAACCCTAAAATTTCAGCTTGTTTGCACCCCAAAGTCCCCACTATACAGAGTCTGTAGTTAGGACAAAACCAATTCTCTACATTCCCAGAAGCAGACAAGTTAACAATATACTTAGGGACTAAGTAAACATTGGGTTCCTCATGTTCTTCCACTCACATGTGGTGCAGTGAGGAGAGGTGAAGAGGAGATGGCTGAGGAAGAGGAGGAGGAAGAGGAAGAGGCACGACCTCCTGGCCTCTGTTGTGGTTGAGGGGAAGACGGGGGCAGGGGGAGGTGTGGGGAGGAGGGAGGGAGGGAACCGTCACTGTCGCCGTGGTTACTGCTGGGAGGGGTGGGCGGGAGCTGGAGAGCATCGTCTAGAGAGGAGGAGAGTGTTGAATGAGTGTCTCCACTTCACACTAAGGATATTCTCCATTTCTTTGACAAGTATGTCCGTGGTAAATGAAAATTTCCTACATGACATATCTGTTTTCTGTTTTACCTTATGTGCTGCTAAAAGAAAAAAAAAAAAAAACAAGAGCCACTAAAAATATACTGATTGATTCTGAAATATCAAAACTTCTTGTGATTACTGTGGCATAAAGATAGAGATATGGATTTACAGTCACAAGGTTCGACTTCCCTTTGGGCTGAGAGTTAGGACAGCTTTACAGCCTGGGAGTAAGCTCTGCCTGACGAGAAAAAATTCAGGGCATATATTCGCTGACAGATATATTTGATTGATTTTTTTGAGGCTGAGTTTTGATTTCATCAGACCTGGGCTTGCAACAGCCTGTATTATTTTAGGTGGAAAAGGTTGCTGATTGGTTGTCTTTCAAACATTTTCATGATTTGATCATGTTTTCTTGAAAAGATTGCAGGGATTGGACATAGATTTTGTGGACTGGATACCTTTGTCCCTTCCTATATTGACCAATTCTGCTGAATTGAATTGTGATACCACTGTAACATGTGTTTTTGCATCTGTCTGTGCTGCATGTACCGCTGGGCAGGCTGAGATACTGTCCAATCTCTCTGGGTTCATCTTTTATAGCCACTGGTTTCATATCATCTTGACTGTGCTCCTGCAGAGGAAGCAAACACACAAACAACAGTAATGCTGATGAACATCGCTTCTGAACTGACCAGTGAAAATCAACAACGTAATATGTAGTGTTTCATTGTTGTGGGTTGGATGCTAACCGTGTGTTTCCAAGCCGATCCTCTGTGTGGGGGGGCAGGGCTTAATATGAGAGGCGGGCCTTCCAGAGGCTGAGGGTCTAACCTTTGACCCACATCTGGTTCCTCCTGTTTCACCAAGATGGCTGACAGGTCCTGACTGAAGCTCCATTCAAACTCTAAGGAAAAGACAGAAAACAATACAGTAAATGTCCACATGTACATTTATGTACACGTGTACTTTTGTTGTACACCAAAGTGAAATGTGTCCATTTGGCGATGGGCAAGTTATATTATTTTGTAGGTCTGTGCTGAATCTCTCTAAAATACCTGTGTGAGTAGGTATACATTTTAAAGATAATTATTAACACTAACTCTACTTAACAGTTTGGCCTCTGTTCTTGGTCCTAAATCACTGAAATAATGTTAAGTGATCTGCCATTAAGGCCTTGAAAAAACACATCTCTGTAAAGTTTCCTTGAACTTAAATTTTCAGAGCAACATTAGTAAAAACTTGTATTTCTCTTTAGGGAGGCTTTGCTGTAGGTCTTCCAATGGGAAGTTACTGGTCGCTTATAAATCACACTCTCAAAGAGCTTCCCCAAAACATTAGAGCACTTCCTGACAAAGCTGGTTATTACAGACTGCTGGACGACGTCGCTCTGGCAACTGTGGTGCATAATTTGTCTCCAGTGAGTGTGTATCTACCCTCAAATAAAAAGATGGGCTTAACCAGCAACTCGTCCTCAGTATCCTTCCTCAGAAAAGAAACAGTTGCAGCCTTTCAACATTGTAGAAAATATGCATAATTGAGTGAATCAACAATGAGGTCAGAGTACAATTTCACAGGAGGTTCACCGAAGCACAATGAGGATATTTTTCTCGAGGCATATCACAGGTACTCCATTGTTTAGTCTACTGTGACCTGCAGAAAGTATTTTTAGGGACATAAGTGCACTGCAGGGCTGCAGCAACGTTAGTCACTGGCACTCCTGGTATATCTGGTGTCCTAGTGGGCAAGATGAGGAGGCTCCGGTTGTCCCTGCCAGCTGCTGACCTCTGGGGGGGGACAGATGTTTGTTGTGGAGCATCATTACAATTCTTCAGTGAAAACATGTGTGACATGAGAATTGGATACATACGGTTTATTTTAAGCTCATTTAAAGAAATGATTACTGGTAATCTGCTCTGTCAGCTCGAAAACTCAATGCACCTTATTGTCCCTCAGTCTGTTCTGAACTTCCCTTGCTTTCTGCTGTCACCTGTCACCATCTTGCTAATGTCAGTCTACCCTCATGCACCTGCATGCATGACTATTTTGTGGTCTGCGTTTATCATGTCAGACGGGTGTATGTATATTATATATTCTGCAAGCTTTTTATGTCTGTGTTTCTGCTTTGCATGTTCCAGATAGTGTCTGGCAATGCAGCACAATGGTCTTATTTGGTCCATATTTCTATTAACAATAATATCTAATTTTATTGCTATCATTAGACTCTGTTCTGCATATCTTAAATAGTACCTTGATATGTAGCCCTGAATATCAATCTTATACTTTTTTTTTTTTTTCAGGGTGACTCTGTAACATCTGTCCAGGGACTACAGATGAAAAATAGCCTCTTGACTAACTATGACACATTTACAGCCATGTTTATTAATGTGCACTGTCCCTGTTAAATGAAACAAATAAAAATTGAATAAATGAAAATGAAATCCTGAAAATTAGTATTGTTCAAACTGAATGAATCATAAGGAACTACAATGACTGTAGTCCAGTGATTCCCAACCAGTGAGGTAGCTCAGCCAATATGAAAAAATAAAACAAATAATAATAAATACATAATATATGATAATAAAACAAATATACCCCTATATTAGTGCTTAAGAAGCATATAAAACACAACAATAGAAAGGGAAATTGGTGTGAGGCTAATCTAATCTATATTTATTTTCACGATAACCAAAAAAATGTCAGCTAAGCGTGCACAGGGAGTCAGTTGTAACGCCTGAACGCCGCAAGCTGTGGACAGAGCAGTGGACATAGATGGCTTTAACTAAGGCATAAATGGTTGAAAACTTGACCAAACTGACAGAAAAAAAGAGACCAGGCCTTAACAGCATCCTTATTATCTTGTTAAAAAAAGAAAAAAGTTAATAATCAAAACGTTTTAGAATACCTTGTTATGAACATGACCATAAACGATTGAGAATCACTGTTGTAGCATTCATATGTTCATTGCTCTCACAAAGTTATCAATGGAGTCTCTCAAAACCTGAAACTCGTTGACGTTTCACTTCAAGACTGCTGATGGTTGACACCATCAAATTCTGTGTGCCTATAAGCACACATATCAGGGACAAATTCCATGTACTTTGCCCAGATAAACAACATGGTAGTACTTGAGAGCTCATATTATATTTAGACTTCACTGTCCACATCACTTCACTGCTGACTTTCCCAAAACTTCCTACAGTGGGTTAAGGGCAGCCTTAACTCCCACACAGCTTGGTAACCACTGTGAGGACCTCTTGCAACCACCACTGGACCTCCTCAAAGAGCCTCTGACATTATCGGATATTATCCCGCTCCTGCAAGAGGGCCTGAAAAAAATGTTTTTAAAAAAATCTTGCCACTGGGAAGAGAGAGTCGTTTCTCCTCAAGGATGCCTCACAGAACAGGATTACTGAGCTAGCTGGATAGCTGTACCGAGGAAAGCCTAGAACAGCTGTTTTTCTGTTCATGCTCCAGATTTGGTTGTTTCCAGATTTTACTCTGCACACTATCCAGCTAACTTAATTCCTCTTTGAGAGAGAGAATCCAGATGCTGCAATCAACAGCATTATATAACCCAAAGTTAAACGACTAGGTGGCCTCTCTCTTGCAGCTCAACTCTGATCTTTCCATCAGGTGTCTCATTCGGTGGATTTAAAAAGGAGTCTTCCACCAATAATACACATGAAGGAGTGGTTTACTGGTCATGGGGAGTACTACTAAGCTGGCAGCAACTGGTGTATAATGCCATCCGTGGCTCAGGGGGACCTTTTTAAGCTTAAGAAAATATCCATAATGATATCATAGTGATATCTTCAGGGGCACCTAAAGCCTCTGCTATAAGCTGGAGGTGTAGAGTTTGAAAGATGCGGGCTTTTACCAGGCAGACTGGGTCTGGAAAAAAAAAAAAAAGATACTGTCGAGTGGATTATGGGAAATGTAGAATCGAGAATTTATGGAGCTTAACCAATACTCAGAACTAAAACTCGGGATGTCTCGGCCTATGCATCATCAGTTTTTAAAACCATTCTTTTTCTTAATCCATCTAGCACCATTACATCAGATAGAAATTATGTTAATGTCTTTCATACACATTTTTATACACATCTTTTGTTCAAAATGATGTTCTGTTTATTTGCACAGTGCGCGTCCACACAGCATGATGAAGTTTATAATGATGGACCCACCAATGGGTCTGCCAGAGTTGAATGTTAACCATGTATGCTTTCAATTAAGACCCTTTTAAAAGGGGAACTGATTAGGCACTGTTCCAAGGGAGCCTCATTAGGCAAAAGTGCAACTAATAATCTATATTTTTTTATTTTAAGTTTGACTTCAAATTCAAAAGTGAAACTGTGACAACTTTCTAGAAGGAAATAGCAACTATAAAAGGTAATTGTCGGTTGAGACGGAGGGGTGTGTGATGTTTTATCAAGTCAACATTGTTTGTCGCAGGGTGTATGGAAAGAAAAAGGTTGCAGTTTAACAAGACAAGGACTGCTGTGTGTGTTTGTGTGCTTGGGTGTGCTCGGGTGTGTGTGTATTGGGAGTGAACTTCATTTTAATCACCTCCGGGTTTCCTAGCAACATTCTGCTGGTAAAATGCTCTGAAGTTTACAAGCTGTGTGAGTGAGTGTGTGAGCGTGTGAGCGTGTGAGCGTGTGAGCGTGTGAGCGTTGGGCAGAACCAGAGGGGGATGGAGGTGTGTGCCCGTCAGAGAGCTGGTAGCTTGTCTTGTTATCCTATCCATCACTACAGCAGGGATCAGCTCGCTAAGAATCCATCCTAAAAACAGATCCCCAATGCTTCTCTCTGCTGGTTCAGACAAACCCAGAGCCAACAGTTGGTGGTTTCAATATCAGAACTGACCTCAAGATTGTCAAAGAATAACTGGCTGTTTACAAGAGAATTCTCGAGTTGATCAGTATTGGAGCCAATCAAGCCGTTTATTAGTATCAACTTTATTGATTCCAATTAAATTCAATCTGCCCATTAGCCCACTGGATAAACATTTTCATAGCAAACATTTTGGCATGTCATAGCAGGAAAACTGCAAGAGTAATTGATAACATTAAAAAAAATTGGCTTCCATTTTTTCATTTTCATTTATGCAAGCTTGTTCCAGGTGCATGCTGACTCGATATAATGGCTTGCTGAGACGCTTGATGGCACTGAGCCACCGCTAACAATTTGTTTGTTTGTTTGTTTCTTTTTTCCTGCTATGATAAGTCAAAATGAATCTGCTGGGAAAAAGGTAAACCTTTTGAAGTGATGTTCACACTAGAGGAAAGGTCAGAGGTTCACCAAAAAAATATTAGGGTGGTCATCAGTTCAACGTTGACCCGGCGGAGGCACTGCAGGAAAGGTCTCAGTGTTACCAAAATAAGTTCTGTTTATACTGTGTGTTTCACTTCTGGTCCTAGATCAGCAGGAAGTAATTAATGCCATCACATATCCCTAGAGTTCAGTAAGGTAAAGTGTTTGGCTGCAACTGACAATTACCTTTTTTTCTGTCAATTTATCTGTTGATTATTTTCTAATTATCAGTTCATTGTTTGGTCTATTAAAATGCCTGAAAATTGTGAAAAATGCCCATTGTAATTTCCTAAAGTCGTCGGTAATATCTGTCTGTGCCAATGTATCCAAAGACAGGGAAAAGCTTTAAATTTGAGAATCTGAGAAAAATACACTGTTTAATCTTGTGGCTGTAACGTGTTAAATTTAAAAAAAAGGGACACATAGTGCTGACACAGCATGGAAAACAAAGTTGCAGCTAATAAAATAAAAATATGCAGTGAAATTTGTCAAATTTGAATCAACCTAGCCACCAAAAATCAAGATATGAGGCTCTAGACGAAGATGTTTGGATCAAAATGTGTACAGAACCACTTCATCATCCTACGTACCAACGAACTGTGTGGCGCTAACTCCAACCAGTTCACCAGAGCAAGTTCTGTCACGGCCCAGTTTGGTGCAAATCTCTCCATAGACTTCACCCTGACCACTGGACGATTTAAGTTGTTAATAATGTGACTGATCAGCATTGCGACTGACGCTTAAAAGAGATTAGGAAGAACATTAGGAAACTCAGTTTTTGGGTGGATTCACCATTTACTCATTCCGTACATCCTCTTTACAAAGTAAGACCCTCAGAAGTCTCTCCTAATGAGGGCGGCCCCGCTGCTATCCTGAGCCTCGTTAAGTCCCCTGCTCTCGTTAAGCCAGGGGTTGATTGGAAGCCTTCTACTACCATTTCTTTAATGAATACCAGAAGCCATTAGCTGTTGGCCAAAGCACTGGAAAACTGTCCTGTGCATCTGTGGCTACTCTGGTAGTTTCATCGGAGACAAAGTGACACATCTTTTGACAGAGTTTCAGAGGAAGTTTGATTATAAAGACTGTTTTTGATTATTCTCTGG
This sequence comes from Xiphias gladius, assembly GCF_016859285.1. NCBI lineage: Eukaryota > Metazoa > Chordata > Actinopteri > Istiophoriformes > Xiphiidae > Xiphias > Xiphias gladius. The sequence goes on from NC_053412.1 coordinate 7,047,207, forward strand.
ATTCTTTTACAGTTCTACATTATTTCGGACTATTTTCTCCCTGTCTTTTGTTCTTTTTTACTTCATGTTACGAGAGATGCTCTTCATAAATATAATACTATGCGGTGCACTCAGTAACACATACTTACCCTAGTCATCATATGGACTGCTGCCGACAGAGGAGTTTTACTTTGATTTGCACGTTGGCTTGATTAAGGTGCAATTGCCAAAAGCCAGGTCCTAACATAACTGAGTAAAATTTGCTACTGAAGAAGAAAAAGGGGAAACTTCACATTTAGTAGCTATGACAGAATTTTTTATATTGCACAAGTTATAAAAAAATTTGTATATTTGTAACAATTTTAACGATTAATTCTGATTTAAACACAAGAGCTCAACGGGAAAACAAAGTTCTTCTGTTATCCACCTGGGTGTTGACAGTCCGACTATATATTGTGTGTTGCATTCCACATATAGAATATGAATCACTTAAAGTATGTGCAGGGAGTTTAAACGTCATTTTAGACATTAAATACTGTTCTATATTTCTGCAGTACTGCCCAGCGTGAAGTAAATGTGAAAGATGCTGTGGGTAAAAGTAATGAAAGTAAAACCTGATCCTCCCAGTTACCATTTTAACTGGATGCTGCATTAACAGAAAAAAAAATAAAAAGAGAGTCTGCCTGTGTAGGTACAACGTTGTAAACACAGGTAAGAAATCCTGTCGGAGGAGCAATGCTTAACGACCAAAGGCTCCTGGCAGTCGTCACATGGAGCTTACAGAGGAGAGGCGGTGACTGTGTTTGATCTCAGTGGGACAGAAGCAGTATTAAAACAATAGGTGGGGCAGCACAGTAGCAGTAAAACACACAGCTTCTCTTTAACTGTATATGAGCAACCAGACCACAGACAGAGAGAGGGTGGGACAGAAAAAGAAAATGAGAAAGTTAAAATTTGCTAAGTATCAATACTACTGGATATGAATGTGTGTGGTGAGTGCTTTAAAAACACACAAACCAACATATTTAAAATGGCTCCAGATGACCTCCATACTATGCTACTGTGAAATTTATTGGCTCGTCGTCCTGTTTTTTCAATGTCAGCACGATTGGACATGATGCATTTCACTCCGTGTTTAGACAGTATTTTCCAAACACTAAAATTAAGAATATGCCCAGACCTCCAGGGGCACCGCGAGCCCTAGGTTCACTATATGCACCAGGGCTGCAAAACGGGTTCATTTAACCATGGGTGAACACATGGGTTACAGTCTGATTTAATTTTCATGTCATACCAACTATTGTAGGAGTAATAAAATGTTACGATCAATGAAATAAACCATTATTAGTTTTTTTCCAGCCTAACAGACTTTAGACTGGTTCCTCTGTTATTCAAATACTGTAGTATGGGTAATAGGCACCATGGTAAAAGTGGCTATTGTAGGGTCTCTTAGCTGTAAAAATACATTATCTGTGATCAGTATAAGATCTGAACATCCGGTTTTCAGATCTGTAATCTACTTGGGCAGGACCTTAAAACAATAAGACCCACAAATTCCTTCATTCTGAGCAGACTGGGTTTTTTAAAGGCCAACAACTTTTAACACCCCTAGGTGGTTAATTAAGCTGAGTCATCATGAAAAACAAACTGCTGCTCCTACTATTGTCCTCTCGCTGGATGCTGAAAAAGGGCCTGTTTAAAAAAAAAAAAAAAAAAAAAAAATGTGCAGCATGGACAAGGATCCGCAGCCAGAGTGTTCTTCTCAAGCCTGCACTTGAGAGTAGTCCCATTGGAGATTAGAGTTGAATGCTGATAAAAGATAACAATATTTATGGGTGAACCTTGCCAGAACCTATTCCCATTTCCCAAGAAAAATGCCTGTGAGAATGAAGGATCTTTAGCGTGTGCTTTTGTGTTCACATACAGTATACTGTATATGAACTGAAACAAATCCACCTTCTCCAAATGTCATAAGCAGTACGGCGGAAATACAGATGATATCCTTGAAATGTCATTATTACAGTAATATTGTATGACTGGATCAACTTTTCAGCTGCAGCAGTCGTAGTCAAAATTCTTTAGATGCCAAAATGGCAGCTAACAGTTCTGCTGTGGCTCTAAATATTTTTTCCAGTGCAAACGAAGCAGAGTTAAAAAAAGAAAAAAAAAAAAAATTAAAACTATGCAGCAAGCAATCTGACATGCAATCCTCCATCGCCAAAACATAGTACGTCACAGTGTTAACCAGGGGCAGAAGATCACCTTGATGTCATTACTAAATGCTCCTCAAACCACCAAAACAACACTGAAAAATGAAAAACCTATGGTCAGCACAAAAAGATTATCATTCAGTCCCATGCACAGATGATCAAAACATGCTTCACAGTTGGTAATGGATGTTTTTCACCCCAAAGATAGCTCAATTCTTGTACTACTAAAAAAATGTTACATGAAACCAAAATAATATGAATGAATAACATCAAAACATGGCCATTTTATGATCACTAATCTACAGTTTTGTTTAAAATCAAATTAATGACAAGAAATCCAGAAAATAATGATAGTTAAATCACAGGAACATTTAACCCTAACCCTACTGGAGACCTCTACATATACCAGCAAAATAGATTAACAGTCTATTTAAAAGAAACAAATAGACAACTGTATTATGCTTTTGTATTAGCAATCTGCAATTAAAAAAAGGCAATGACAAAATCGTTGCTGGAAAGTCAAATGGCATTATACTATTTCTCTTTAAACCTTTGAAACTAAAAACCACCTCTCTCTAAAGTGAAATAAATGTGGCTCACAAAACTACATGTTTTGCACAAATAAATATAATGGTCCATTCGTGCAGCTGATATACACTAAAGTAGAGACGTAAAACTGGTGGAAAGTAAGTGTCACAAAGCTCAGGCTTCACGGAGCAGAGACAGGTTGTAAAATTCATTTTGGAAAAAGTTCAGTATCAAATACGCTGGATTAGATTCAAATACATATGATACGTGCTTTTCTGTGTGTAGCATATATTATATATCTTGAGGAGCCTGAAATCCAAGTTGGTTTGAATGTTTTATTTTATTAAGTAATATATCATGTTGATGTTAGGTGGTTTAATGTAACTTTAGTTTTTTTAAATCCTGTTTCCTTTGGCACCTGCATAAATTTACATTCTAACCAAAGCATAAATGATTGGAGTGACTCTTACTCTGTCTTACACTGATTTATTCTTTCTGAGTATAGCCTGAATTTTATTCTCTGCTTAAGCTAATTATGATCCGCAGAAATATTCTAGTTAGCAGTACTGAACTAAACACATGCACGCATGCACACTGCACAAGTCAAGCTGTTGTCTTTCGATGTGAACTACACTCTTTTTGCTCAATGTGTTGTTTTGGTAATGCAGATAATCTGATATTCATACCGATGAAGTAGATGTAATTGGTTTAAGGGAGACAGAGAAGGAGACGAAGATAAAAAAAAACAAGGAGCGTCAGAGAAAGGGAGAGACAGATACAGACGGGGAGAGAGAGTAAGAAAGATAACCTGACAGAGGAGAGAGAGAGAGAGTTTCCGCTGGCTTCGGCTAAAGTTGCGCACTCAAAACCATATGCTTGTCATAGCGTTGTGTGAGTCTGTGTGTGTGTGTGTGTGTGTGTGTGAGTCTGTGTGTGTGTGTGTTAGGTGGGCAGGGCTTAGCTGGAGGAAAACTGCTCAGACTGGGATCCTGCTGCTCACAGCAGGATCCCCGGGACAAACGGAGAAAAGCCAGCCAGACAGACAGACAGAGAGAGAGAGACAGAGTGAGAAAGACAGGTAGAGACAGAGAAGGACAGGAAGACAGCAGGGGATAATGGGGAAGATGAGTCAGAGTGAGAGTGAGAAAGACTGAGAGACAGGCAAAGATGACCGAAGCAGGGTTTGAAATATACAGTATTTTTGTATTGCGCTGCTCCTACAGGCCTAATAACATACAAAATGATAGACAACAGATTACGCCAATCAGCGCACAGATTATACGACAGACAGTGGATCCAGCCAGCCAGAGTGCATGCTGTTTGACCGACAGCAGACCGGGGCAGACTGCATGTTAAGTCATACAGAAAACTAAGCCAGCCAGATAACCAGTTGACAGCCAGCGTGATAAAAAAACCAGACTAAACATCGGCAGCAGACTTTTGATTGGCTGTACATTTTCCAAGAAGCATAAACTAAGATAGCTAAGAAGAAAATATGAAAATATCAAGTGACCTACCAGACTCTTGGTCCATTTTGATTGACAGGGCTGGGCTCTGGGGGGCGGAGTCTTCGCTCAAAGAGTAGCTGTGCTCTGCTTGAATATCTGTGAGAGTCAAAAAGCCTTTTTCAGACATGGAATACGCACAATATGCTGGTTTCCCTGCCTGATAAAGGTCACGGCTTTCTGTCATTCAGATATAGGTTCCGGTTATGTAAATGTTTATTACAGCTTTACTCAGACATGACAGAACCATTACAGAAAAAAAAGCCATGCGATATATGGCACCTGGGAGAGGGAGCGGTATAACAGGTGGAGCAGAGCGATGAGTTAAAGAGCGACGATGTGAGGGGAAGAAGAGCGTTCGAAGTTCTTTCACAGGCTGCATAAGTGATGGATTTTAAGGTGCATTTTGCCGTTTAGATTGAAAAACCTGATGTCTATTTTACAATGTCAGACAGAGAACAGGCAAAAGACGACAAGCTGGGACAAGTTGGGACTCTCATAATTGCCCACATGTTTTATATACAGCACATATACTGCATGCAGAGGATTTTCCTGGATATTCATAATTACATCCATGTAGTTGGCATAAATGGAAGCCGAAAACAGCCTATAGAGCGTGAGCGACGGTTCGAGTATTACTGCGGTTGTACGAAGGGGTTCTTTTCTAGCACTTTTACCCTTCCAACAAAATATTTTTATGGACTGACTTCATGAAAGGAATCCTCCCAAAAAAAACTTGAGATCAGCTCATTCACAGTGTTTCATGGTTTATTTGACCGATTTTATTTTCCTTGCGCATATGAGATGATAACTGAGTGATGAGTTTATTGCAATGCTCTCAATCAGGCGTAAAAAGACATGCATTACAGCTCTCTCTATGCCTATTTAACCTAGCGCTGCTGTGGCCTTTATATTAATTTGAAGGAAGTCAATTCAAACTTGTAGTTAAAAGTTAATAGGTCCGACCCAGTGAGATTGACTTTTTTTTTTTTTTTTTTTTTTTTAAAAGACATGATGCTAACGTTTAAAACCACCTTTACATTTACTTGATGGGGTGGGTGTGACAGCTATGGTTCAAACTAAACCTTTATGAATCTACGAGTTTAACATCTTCTAAAAACACATCAGTCAAAATGTTTTCACAGCTTCACGCAATAATAGCCAGCTCACCGCAGAGGTCTCATCTGTTCTAGTGATCAAGACAAGGTCTGACAGGGACACCGATTTGTCTCCAGTGATAAGCCCGACGAATAGTGCTACTTCCTTCTGAAAGCTTCAGCAGACTGAGAGAACCTACAGGAACTCTGAGCGGTGATACCAGGAGCCATGCATGCAGCGTTGGCAGTTTAATTTTGCAAGCGAGTGCCTTGCGGGACCTCAGCCAGTTGTTTAGTGTCTCCTCTTTACAGACCCACCACCTGCTAGGTGAGGGATAAAGTCCAGTGGGTTTCCTGCTGGTTAATAGGCAGGAGTTTTGGAAGCCACAGGCTCTGGCAACAGAAACTGGCTCTCAGCTCATGGAATTTGACTCTCTGGCGAAGGCCGAGACAGCTTGATGTCAGTGGTTAAGAAGTAACATCTTTAACAAATCGATACAGTTGGTCCTCATGCACAGAGTGTTGGCTTTTAAATCAACACCAGATAAAGGGACTGGGGTCTTTTCCACCCAGAAACTGGCTGAGGATTGGAACAACTGGCTGCTGCGCTGTTGGAGGTTATACAGGGAAACAAGGTCATCTAGATGTGACTGTGAGTGGAAGAGAAGTAAACTCTGAGAGATCCTTTGATCTAAAAAGTATTTCAAAGTAAGGAACTCCAAGACAGTGGTTGGGCTTTGGAAAGAGTTCCACCAACCAACTTCTTCTACCTGCTGTGAGACTTTAATCATTACATTAGGAGGAACTCTGGAGAAATGTTATTGGAAAGGAACAACCACCGTGATTCAACCCCTGGCGCATTTGTATTGGACTGCAGTGTTAAGCATTACATATATTCATTTTTTTGTACAGTTCTTACAGTTTTTTTTTTTGTTTTTTTTTTTTAATACTGTGAGGAACTGTGAAGCACTGTTGAGGACATGGCATGTGTATTCTTGTAATGATTTTTCACAATAAAAGGAGGAGCCGACCTGGGCTGCTGTCTATGTCCATGTGTAAAAGCGAAGGTCTGTCTGCCAGCAGTGGTCGCTCTAATAGGTGGTCGTCAAAGAAACTGTTGAATAATTCACTGCTGAAGTCGTCCATCTGGTCGCCTGAGAAAGGCTGGAACACATGAAGAGACACATGGAGAAAATAGTTACTTTATGAAGTTTTCCACAGAAAATTGTTTTTCTTTAATCAGTTACCACTTCCAAATAAAGAGATATGCTATGTTACATATTGGATTATCTGGAAAAAAAAAAAAAAAAAAAAAAAAGCATTGTCACAAAGCTGAAAACAGTCTGTTTTTCTTAGCTCATGAAAAATGATTGGCGATATAAGAAATCACAGGACAGCGAGAAGACCTCAGGCAACATGAAGAGTTTTCAGGCGACGCCGAGCTACGTGTGTAATCTTTGTCGGCACCATCCCGTTATTTAGCTTGGAGTATCAGGGCGCTAAACTTTTTAAAATGTATTCCCGTCTGCTGTACTTTAAGATTAATGCTAACATGGCATGCTATCATTCTACAGTTTGCATTTGAGGGCATAATAACCCGTAACTGTAAAAGTAAAACATTTAGGTTCTGCAATACTTATAACTGTTTATATGAATCCCTCTGACCTGGATGTAGACACTTTTCAGACTAGGGCTGCAACTAATAATTATTTTTATTACTGATTAATCTGCCGATTCTTTTCTCGGTTAATCGATGAGTTATTTTGTCCATAAAGTGTCAGAAATTTACAAACAATGCCCATCAAAAGGTTCTCAGAACTCAAGGTGACCTCTTCAAATGTCCTGTGTAATTTCACCAACAGTCCTTAATCCCCAAAAAAATGACTCAAGAAATGATCAAAATAGATGCTAAATGAATTTTCTCTTTTAATCGAATAATCAACTAATTGTTTCAGTTGCGCTACAGACTATCTCTCGGAATCAGAAACCAGACAATCTAGACAATGTTGATGGCATGGAGAGTCAGTCAGTGGGAAACAGCATCGATAGATTCATCCTCAGCCTGGATGAATGAGTCACCGAGCTGCGAGACGTTGTTCTGGAAGCCTGGGACAGCATGGTGCTCTGATTTCGCTGGTTTACACAAACACACACACACACACACACACACACACGCACGCACGAACGCACACACACAATATGAGTCACCCTGGTCTTGAGCAAACATGCACAAAGCAATACAAAAGCACACGCACGGGCGCACACGCACACACGCACACAGATGGATTGGGTGGAACCTATTACTAAACAAGTCAACTCTGCTTGGCTGGTCCTCAGACAGACAGTGACAGAAAAAAAACGTGATTTTAGTAACTAAAAAAAAACAGAAATTGATTTACATGTTTTATTCCTGGAAATTAGCTCTCACAGCAGATTAAAATCAGTCCAGTAGCAACATTGAAGGCACAACTGGGATTATAAATACAGACCTCACTTCAATATTTTTTAATATCAGCAATGGATCAAAAGTCTAGTCTGAAATGGGTCACTTGTGGTGATGAACCAACAAGGAATTCATCCAACTCTGCAGTTCCCCTCAGCTCTATGAAGCATTGTAGCCTCTTTTGGCTCATTGTTTTTGGCCTCCCATACCACATACTCCACTCTCAACAGGCTGATAAACGCACTGCACGCTACCTACCTAGCAACGCTGCTTACATAAGACACTATAATATTTCTTTTAGTCTCACTCCAGCTGCAAGGGTTGCAAATGGTTTTAAAATTTTTGTGTAGGCTTTTATTTTGATAGGTAAAACGTGAGCACTTTCTGAGTGACACTAGGGAAGATAAATTTTTTTTTTTTGGGACTTTCTCCTGAATTAAGGCTTTCATGTAATACTTACAGTATACACAATAATTTACAGATAGGACTGGACTTGCTAAAATTGTGTGTTTGGCTTTTATTTCCTTGGCTTCATTATACTTTTATTTTTTATTTTTTTTATTTTATTTTTTAATTTTTTAAAAATTGTATGCACACATCAAAACTTCAGTGTCCATCGTTGCAGGAAGAGAGGTGTGAGTGTGTATTTGTCAAGCGTGTCTGTGGTGGAACTCTGGGACAAACACAGCTGTCTAATGAAACCATGTGGAGTAAACACAAACACACTCAGAAGGTAGATATACAGATGGTGGGTAAAATAACGTAAGTGCATTACACATAAAGAACTGCTGATGCTTTGAAACTCAACCGTGAAGTGTTTGAGATTTGAAAAATATCAACAGTGTATTTTGAAAGAAAATGCTAACATTTGCAATTAGTTTAACAAAAGAATACAAGACTAATGTAAGATGAATCCTGACTTAATGATTGAATAAAAAGCTACTAAGAGTCAGTTGATTCTGTAGTCGGTAAAGGAACCATATCAACATTTCCTATTTGAACATAATAACGCTCAACTGAGCTTGCTACAGAATAAATCAACTGACAGGCACGGCTCAAAAAAAGATGTGTGCATACGCTCACTGATCCTGCAGTCACTTCCTCTTTCATACGCAAGTGCATACTCACCCATTCATAAACAAACGGACCCACACACAGGAATAGTAATGTTGACACAGTGGTCTTGTCCTCCTGCTGCACTAAATGTTAGAACAATATCCCTCAAAATAACCGTGACACAGCCCCTTTAACTCTGCTCCATTAGGGAATATGGGTCAGATTTAAACCCGGGCTACTCAAAAACAAACAGTGAAAAAAAGTTTCCAAGATGGAGAAATGTGTTTGAAATTGCTATAATGATGGGAGAGGTGCAGGGAGAGAGGGGCAGCAGAGAAAGCTCCATGGCTGAAATGTTTTAGTATAATCTAAAGTTAGCTCTAGTAGCTGCATTAGTCCAAAAGTAGTGTTTAGTTTGCTACTAGCAGTTCTGACAATTAACTATATAGCTTTTAACTCTTGTAATTCCAGCAGTGGCCCCTTTAGTTAAGCTTTAGCAACATTTGCAGCACTGAGCTTCAGTTCTGGGTATAGCTCCTGTAGTTACAGTGCGGTAGTGACCCTGTTTTGCAATATTTGGTTGGGATAGGTTTGTTATCCACTTGCTACCATCCAACACAGCTGGAGCCTGTGATACAGCTCTCACCTACTACTAGCACAACCCTGTGAGGTTGAGGCTAATCTTTTTCTTATCCATCACATGGCATGATGATGTATCCATGGCACTGTTTGTTTGTTTCCTAAACCCACGCAGACATGTTCAGCTATTCTGGCTGATAAGACCTCCTCCGCTCAGGACTAGATATGCACAGACTTTGTCATAATTATCTCCTTCGCTCTCCTGAGAAATACGTCAGTCAGAAATTTAGCTAGATTGCTAAATTGATCCCTAGAGGCAGAAAAGCTGGGGATTGATTTCAGGTGGGATAGAAGGCGATGGCAAGGCAAGGCTTTTTTTTTGTATCTTATAATAAACACTGCAGCAACACAGTCCACTTCTGCACGTCTGTCACATCACTATGTACAACCTGTGCAATAATAAGGCCTCAAAATTAAATTGTTTTCTTTCTGCGGTGCAGACTGAGAATTTTAGCCTAACTATTCATGCATATTTTAAAACTTGGCCTCTAAACCACTCTACAGCACAGCTGTGAAATGCAGAGATAAACTGAGAGACATACATACAGTCGAAGCTGCGAGGACAGAAAGATGAGCGAGCCCAGAGTGGTTCAGTGTTGGATGGTTGAACCTGGGACAGCTGCAGACAGAGGTCTGGACCTTTCATTACCTGAACCACTCCCCTCTCTTCTGGGAAGAGAATCATATTAGGGAGGATAACAGCGTCAAAAAGCTGTTGAGAGTTTTTATAGCTTATTTCAGTGCTGGGGTGTAATTAGGGAGGATGGGGGCCAAGATGTAAACAACACTGGGAAAAGAGCCTAAGAAGACAGACACAAGGAGTAATTATAAATGCAGAGAGACACTGTGTTATGCATGTAATTAACAGTGTTGAGTCTAAACACATCTCTCTCCTCACCTTTCATTCGGATGCCTTACTGGTTCAGGTTAAACAGAAAGGAGAAGACCAAGTCATTCATTTTGGCACTAAGGCTTGAACATTGGCTTAGATGTGCTGGATCTACCTCCTGCACCTTAACGATCATACAATGAATCACACGCTCACTGACTTGGGGAAGGGTATTTCCTTTCCCCAATACAGTGGTGAAGAAAAGCAAAGCGATAAACTGGACTGCTGATTGCCAGGCCAAAAAAAGTCATTAAGTCAAGAATATTGCAATGGAAACCATCGTAACTCTTCAGAACATCATGTAAAGGCCAAAGGGAAATACACTGAAAAGAAAATGTTCTGAAATTTAGCCCCCAAAATGTCCGTCATTTGGATTTATTCAACTGTGATTCTGCTTCTTCTGGCTGTTCCAGATCCTGGTTTGTGATTCTTACATTATTATTCAAGCAAACCACATTTAAAGCAAAAACTACTTTTATGCTCAGCAAACCTATGCTGTGAAAAATAAATGATAAGGTATTTTGCGATTCTTGTTTAGTAAAACGTGAGATAAAGTAAGCTGTCCTCGCATAAGCTGATTATGAAGCATTACAACTACAACTGGAGACAAAAGACACCAAGCTGCAGGAAACGCTCCATCATGTTAGACGGACTTCCTCTTTGCATGAAATTTATTTTCACACAGAGAATACATTTTATTGCCTCAAAATTAATCAGCAATTCTTTTGATAATCGAAAAATAATTTTAATCATTTTTAAGCAAACATTTGCTGGTTCCAGCTTCTAGAATTTGATGATTTGGGGCTTTTCTCTGTCACACAGGACAGTAAACTTAACACCTTTGGGTTTTAGACTATTGGCTCAACAAAACGGGCAATCTGAAGATGTTATCTGGAGCTGCAGGAAATGATCGCATCCATTTTTCACCTTTTTCTAGACAAAACGTTGAATCGAGAAAATAATCTTGTTTTTAAATCTTGTTTTTTTGTATAGTAGGTTAAAACATGCGAAAACACTTGTATAACTCTAGTATAAAAATCTAGAAATGTTTTTAAAAATAGTCACAAACAGGTAAAATAATGTCACTCCATTGGCAGGCCTTTTAACTGGTTTTAAATAAGACGGGAGCATACCGCATGAGATTTTTTGCAGTCTACAATTTAATTTCAGTTTTGAAAGACCTGAAAACATCATCTCATGATTTTATAAATCTGGGTGCCGCAGATAAGAAAAGGGCAATGTTCTCTACGGTGTTTGGCTTCATGTGGTGATGTGTGGCTGCAGTGGGTTGGATTTGTTTGGCCTCAGTTGAGCTACATTTGAGAGTGAGAGAACAGGGAGCCAAGGTGGTTACTGTGTCCGTCAGTGTGTGTGTGTGTGTGTGTGTGTGTGTGTGTGTGTGTGAGCTATAGTTCTCAGTAGAACAGCAGAAGAGTATTTTTCCTTCTCACACAGTCAGACCCGCACACATACTCTCTCTCTCTGCCTCTCACACATACAAACACACACACACACACACACTGCTGCATGCCTGCTCACATTCCTTCTAAAAGCTCAGCAGCCAATTGGCAACGAGCATGCAAATGAGTTGGGTGTGTTTTTTTAAAGCTGGAGTACAGGGTATGAACGGAGAGTAGAATAGAATAGTATAGAACAGAGTAGAATAGAATAGAATAGAAAAGGATAGAATATGGACGGAGAATGCATTAGAATGAGAGGAACAGCAAGATCAGAACATGACATGTAGAGAAAAACATATTTAAATGTGTATGAGTGTGTGTTTGTGTGTATCGGTGGAATATCTACAGAGAACTTTTGATTTTTGCACAAATGTAGACTAGAGCAGAGTAGAACTGAGCACACAGCGAGATCAAACCACGTCGCAGCTTGAACTCCCTGCACTGCCCTTACCTGACTTCACTACAGCATGTGTGAATATACTGTATCTACTGATTCAAATCTATACAATATATAAAGGGTTTAGCACGTGGCCAATTACTTCGATTAATCGATTAGTCAAGCGACAGAAAATTATTGGCAACTATTTTGACAAACAATTAGTCATCAAGTCATTTCTTAAGCAAAAAAAGCCAAACATTCTCTGTTTTCAGCTTCTGGAATATGAGGATTTGCTGCTTTTCTTCGTGATGGATGACAGTAATATGAATATCTTTGGATTTGGGACAGTTGGTCGGGTAAAAGAAAGGGGATTTGAAGACCTCACGTTGGACTCTAAAACTACAATAGGCATTTTTTCATTATTTCCTGATATGTTATAGACAAAACAGCCAATGGATTAATTGAGAAAACACTCTTCAAATTAACTGATAGTGAATAAATCGTTAGTCGAAGCCTGAAATCAATGTACACTGTGGTACATTTGTTTTACTGCACAATGTTCATATCCATACTTTGTATATTTTTGTTCCATTCATACTCAACATGTTTTGAAAACAGCCCTCAGGTGTGTTACAAATGTACCTGTGGCAGACAGTTCATAAAATGTTAAAATGGTGCACAGTGGTTACCATGGTTACAGTGGATTTTTCCCTGCATGAATTTATACTCAATAAATCCGATTTAAGGGCCTCAAACACTCTAGAGAAGAAAACTGGTCCTAACTGGCCCAGAGCAGCACATATATTTGTTCATTTCTTTTAGACTTTTAAAAACTTTAACATGGGAAGTTCGTTTTATGGTCGAGCTGAAATAATTAGTCAATTTATTGATTTGTCAATCAACAGAAAAATAATCCGCATCTGTTTTGATAATTATTTCTTTAAGTCATTTCTAGCAAAAGCCTAAACATTCAAACTTGTGTGAAGATTTATTTGATAATGAACTTATCTTGGCTGTGTTGGCTGGGAAAAACAATTGTTTTGAAGACGTCGTCTTGGTCTCTGGGGAGTTGCAAAGGCAATTTTTCACTATTTTCAGGTGAAAAATTTTATAGAACCAAATCACTAAACTACTAAAATCGAAAATGAATATAACTGTTGTTGCAAGCCCTACTTGAATTTCTTCCAGGAGTTAGGAGAGCTACGTGCAGAGCTGTCGGATTAGTTCCCAGTAGGTGGTAGATGATGTTATCCATGCGTGATCCATGCTCGATATTGTGGTCAAATGGTCCAGTGCACATGACGCATAGATGCAGCTGGATCATGAACATCTGCTCATTTCAAACTGTAGCTTGTTCACATTTAATAGCAATTGTTATGCACAAAAAAATTAAAATAAAATAGTTCTTAGTCGGTGATGTGATTCTCTTCTACTCAGTGGAAAATCTGTGATGGAAGGTTCAACGTTCATCAATAACTAAAGTGTTACTCTACTACTCTGAGGATTTTAAGTCCTGCTTTAAGTTGCTTGATCTGCTTTTTTTTTTCTATCAATTTAGTTTGTCTTTCACCTGCTTGTCATCTTTACACAGAACTGGAAGTCTTTAAACACATGAAAGGCTAATTCATTCTGTGGCAAATAATTAGCAGCCATTGGTCCGACTGATAATGATTGTCAATTCACCTCATCTTTTAACCAATCTGACTCCATCAGCTCTGTAATGCCCGCCTCTAATTATCGTCTACTCTGATTCTTTCTCCATGGTTATCAACAGGGCACACACTGTACTGGAAGAGATAAATTCAATTCATAGCCGGAAGTGTCTGAATCCCTGCTGCACTGCACTGCTGAGCACACCTTATTAAAAACCAATGAGCTGATGTCTCTCTGTCCTCCACATTTTAGCCAATACTACACATATGCAGTTGCACTGCCTGAATGAACAAAACTGTGTTGTTGTTCTTCTCTCAACATTGAAGCTGCTTTAATCAATATTTTTATACCAACAATGGATGAAATGTCTGTGTGTAATGCGAGACGTTCATGGTGACGAACCAGCACAGACACTGAAGTTCCCCTCAGCTCTTTGAAACTTTACAGCATCTTCCAGCTCTTTGTTTTGCTTTTATGCCCCACGACTTCACGGTTTTGGTTCAGTCCCATAGACTGTACATTACCTTTTGCAGCACCAAACGGCAAATCGACAAAGTTAGTGAACTTTGCATTCAGCAGCTGCTGAGGAAAGTTGGTGGAGACCAAAATTGTGCTAAAATGAGAGTGAGTATTGGGTTTTTAAGCAGGTTGCCAGACACATGACTCAAAATGTATGGTAATGTTGCTGCTGATGTGTAAATAGGCAACTTTTTGCTAACAAGTTCATCATATTCACTTTTGGAAGGTGATAAAATGTCGGTGTTGTGCTTACAGCTTATTTCCGATGCTCAAATGGCCAAGAAATTTGTTAATGCAGGTTTAAACAAGTGAGATACATTCATCATTATTGACAAAGGTGAAAGAGTGAAATAGAAAATAAACAAATCTGGCAAGTGTCCAGTGCTGAGGCAGAGAGCAACTGAGAGCTGCTCATATCAACACCCCATCCTTCTCCACACAACTGAAACGAAAAGGATCAACACAAAGTTAGAGACAAAAAAAAAAGAGGAATAAACACATAACTCTCTCTCTAACAGAGTTTTCCGATTTCATTAATGTCCGTCAGTGACAATCCAGTAGTCTCCGATGCTGCGATTCATGATGCATACAACACCACTGCAGATTAGAGATTGAGGAGAGATCAAAATTTGATCCATTCACTGCACTAAAGTATGTATAAGCGTTGGCTCATCATCCTTTCCCATGTCCTCAGTGGTACAGCCCAGCCTAGCGGCTTCACAGCAGAGTGGACGACTTTATTTAGAACAGAGACAGAGGGTTATAACCACAAGCAGACTGCCTGGCTGACTCACTGACAAGAATAGAGAAAAACTGTTTAAAAAAGAAGAGAGAATGACAGAGAGAGGGAAATGGAGAAAGTGATGATAGAACAGATATGGAGTACTTCCTTCGAAAACATTCACTGATACCGTGATATTCATCATTCAACTCTCAGTGTGCAGCAGCAAAACAGTCTGTCCTCGCGGTTTCCATGAATTAAGAGTGCAAAGCTTGGTCAAGCATGCCGTGCGCGGAGGGGCACAGCAGTGTGCTTTTGGCATTTTGTGGCCGGAGTTGCACAGCACACCCCCAGTTCTCTTAGAGACGGGGTGAGGTGAAGAGGAATAAAGTGGCATAAATTAGGGGCAGGTAGCGATGGTGTCGTCGCAGTTAGATCTGACTGCGTCTGCACGCAACGGTACTGTCACTACTCTCAAAACTGAGCAGGACACAATTCCCCACGATGCCCCTTCACTACTAGTGGAGAGGTTCGCATTTTGTGTTATTCAGCAAATACTCGTTTCCTGTCTTACCACTTTTGCTTCTTCAACCGACACGGTGATGATTGTATTGACTGACAAGCATGATTCTGCTCGACCACATCCTGTTGTTCATTACAGCCACAGTGCATCCTCTACTGAAAGTAAAGGAGCGATGTCTCAGGTGCGGTGGGAGGTGATGCATGTCGCTGTTGCCCCTGGTAACCTGTTGTTTTTTGGATGAGGATATGGAGAGAGGAGTGGTGGGAACAGGTGGTTTTTGAGGGGGCTCAGAAGATTGCACTGTCGTCGGATTTTTTTTTTCCCCCGCAGGCTGAACTGTGTCTGTCTTCTGCATGTGAAGGGGGCCACCTCGGGAGATTTTTACTGCAAAACCGAGTTATGTGCACACGAAAAGTGTGAGATCATCTTTGCAGCAGCATGGAGCTAGTGGAGCAAGATGTAACTAAGTTAACTGCAGATGTAGCACAATCGATTACAATACCACAGTGTGTAAGTGGGATAAACTTTGCATATATACAGTTGGAAGACATCAACAAGAGTTAACTAAAAGTTAGACTTTTAGTTAACTCTAGACTTCTAGTTTAAGAATCAAAAAGGTAGAAGCAATTAGGGCATAAGGTCAACTACCTGACGTCAATATTATTTAGGACTCCAATTAGCAATTATTTTCATTATCAATGAATCTACCAAAAATTTTCTGAATTAATTGGTTAAAAAAATGCCCATCACACATACAAAGAGGACATGGAGGCATCTTTAGAGGTGTTTTTTTGTCCGAGCAACAGTCGAAACCCAAAGTGATTTTTTTTGACATTTTTGCTTTACAAATTACTTAAATGACTAATCGATCATCAAAACAGTTGGTGAATACTTTTCTGTCAGCCAGCTAGTCGATTCTTTGACCAATTATTTAAGCTTTACTATTATTTAGGACTTAATATAAGAGTTGAGTTCAAGAAAACAACACATTTAGTATTGTATAAGTTGACTAAGAAACGTGCCTTAATTCTAATTAACGTTTGATTAAGAAAAACTTTTGAAGACTTAATTGAAAAGAAATGAAAACTAACACAGGCAATGTTTTTACTGTGCATTGATCAATTAATAGTCTGATGCACGCACACGCACCTACACACACCTTCACATTAATAATCAGGTGTGTTGCTGAAGACTGCAACACCTGGCAGCTGACAATACACACACACACCTTCACATTAATAATTAGGTGTAATGCTGTGGACTGCAACACCTGGCAGCTGACAATACACACACACACACACACACACACACACACACACACACACACACCCAAGTTAACCAGTAACTCGACACCAGCCTGTCTCGGCGTTCCCAGTCTCACCTACTGGTTTACACAATTAAACACACACTTAGGCACGCAGCGTACGAGCTCCGGATGTCAGTCAGGATCCATTAACTACACCGCCCTCCCGAGGTCCGGCTGCGGGCGGAACAGGCAGTAAAGGTGCGTTCGATTCGACGGACTTTAAATGCAGACAGCTGACTTTCAGCAGAAAGCGACCGCGCGGCTCTTTAGTTTACACGCATGATTATGTGGAGTTTGGACTGAGACAGCGAGAGGCTGAGGGAAGTCCGGCTCGGTGAACGCACTCCGCGTGAAAACTCACCACATTAGTGAGGAAATCTCCGTCGCTGAGTTCCTCCAGGTCCAACAGGTTGGTCCCTCCAGACGGATACAGTTTCTCCGCCGCTAAACTGTCTAGGATAGACTCCATCATGGCTCCCTGTGTCTGTGCGGGGCTCACTGGACGGATGGTCGGCGGCTAAACGGACTGGTCGTGGGCGAAAAAAAAAAAAAAATCTCAAAGTCAACTCATGAAAAATGACGGGGGTTTGTGTCCCGACGGTCTGCCGCGCGCCGTGTGTAGCGTCTGGTGCGCTCTTCGCACCACCCGGTGAGGCCGGTTGAGTCGAGCCGAGCCGAGCCGAGTCCGAGTCCGAGCCGCTGCTCCCTGCCAGTGACAAACTTGAAAAACGCAGAAAATTCACATCCTTCTCCCCCCGTGGCGGAGACGCTGCTATCCATCCAGCTGTGAGCGTGCAGCCGACTCTCTCGAGCGACAATGAATATTCAGAGAAACCCCGCCCCGTGGCGTCAAATAACGAGCACGCGCTCTAGCCTTAATTATGCCCATTTACACAATTGAGGCGAATTAATTAAGGGCACTTTTCGAGGTCCTTGAGTTTTTCCATTTTATCCAACATCATACTTATAGCTGTGAACTAAATGAGCTTTGCTCCCCCTGACTCCGGAGCCAAAGTGTGAAGTATCAGAAGATATAAATACTCAGGTAAAGTACAGGTACCTCCGAACTGTACTCGAGCACGGTGTTTGAGCAAATGTACTGTTTCTTTCGACCACCCTTCTTACTCCACTATATTTAGCTTACAGCTCTGTTTTTGTTATATAATGTTTTTATTTGACTGTCAACATCTTAAACGTGTACAATAAGAGAACGTTGTCGTTGCATTATCTGTTGTTGGGTGGTGGGGGAAAATAGGCCTTTATCATTCTTTTGTACAAGTTTGATGAGCTCTCTGCTAATACAACTTCCACCTGAGCAAAGGTCTCATCAGCCAAACAGGTGAAAATGCCTTTTTGGGGGCTTTTTGCAGAGCATTTGGGGGCCATGTTTGGTTCATTTGTTTTTTTTTTTCCTGTGTATGTGTATGGTGGCTTCTGTGACACAAATGGAACCGGGACGTGTGCATGTTATTAGTTCCACCTTGACTTTTTCTTGCCATGGTCAAGTCCAAATGTCTGCTATAAAAAGGTGGATCGACAGGCAATGAGGATTATAGCAAAGTTCACCGGGTGTAATATTACCCCCTATAGGTGAGAGCGAATCATTGCAATTGCAATGATTTGGATATTATAATATGGCAATGAAGCAATCTGTGAACACAGTTACTGTAAACTTTGTTCATATAAAAAAAAAATGAGGTTGAGTCGGTGACACCTGCTCTCATCTTTGAGCCACGGGAAAGACGTATTGGGATATGTGTCCGTGGTGAGGAATGTGCGTTTGTGTGTTGAAGGTAACAGAGAAAAAAAGACAAGGGTCTATAGAGACTGTTTTGACAACCCAAGATACTGCCTCCAGCTATAACACACACACACACACACACACAGGAAAGTGGGAATGAAACATTTCTTTCTCCTCCATGAGTGTTGAGGCTCCCCCCTCTCATTCTGCCCCAGGTTGCTTCTCCTCTGAGACACAGAGACAGAGGGACAGAGAGATTGAAATACCTGCACAGTGGCGCAGGAGAAACCATGTCCATTGTGTTGCAGGTGTCAGAGGTGCGCGCCTGTGTGTGTGTGTGTGCACTGCACCTCTGACCTGTTGCACAATCTGGGTAGATTTCAGTTAAAGACACATGAAAGAAGGACATTTCTGAGTCTTATTTATTTACTTATTCATGTCTTTTCACCCACCAGAATTGCCATCCCTAGGACCACTCAGTCTGTCCACCATTTTAGTCCAGACTGAAATATCTCGACAGCCATTGGTTTGCCATGACAGTTGGCACAGACATTGGTGGTGCCCGGAGGATGAATCCATACTGACTTTGGTAATCCCCTGACTTTTCCTATAGCGCCACCTTGAGGCTGGAATTTGTTGTCTTGAGTGAACCGTCTCAGCATTTCGATGAAATTCGGTACACAAGTTCGTGTGCCCTCAGATGACTTGTAATCCCTTAACTTTTCAACTAGTGGCATCTCCAGCTCCAAATGTGGATTTGTGCAGTATTTTGGTTTAAGAACGAAATACCTATAAATCTAAAGATATTTGAATCAATCTTGTCTGTGCTCTGTGTTTAATATTAATTAGTAAATTTTCAAAGATAGTAAACATGGTAGATATTAGACCTAATAGACATCAGCATGTTAGCATTCTGATGCTAGTGTTGATCACAGAACACTGCTGTGCAGCCTCCCAGAGCTGCTAGTGTGGACGTAGACTGTTAAAAGATGAACAGATATGTCAACATTTGATGAGGTTTCTCATTTCTCTCACATTCACTTTTAAAGCGAATGGCACGCCCGGAAGAATGTTTTCGTCCTGTTAGGCCATAAGTTCAGGACCTCAGTCCAGAATTCCCGTTAGGGAAGAAGATTGCAAGAGGAGTCCTGCATGGCTTGGCTCTGGGGCCTTCAGCATTTAAGTTATTCGGACGTGTGGAGTCACACTCAAGTCACAAAGTTGATGACTTCAGACTGTTTTTGCCAAAACCAGAAAAGACTTCCAACCTCGTCCTAACGCCAGTGACTCCGGATTTCATTTGAACTCTGGGCTCATGAGCACACATTCGGGAAAAACTGTAGGCCCCTGACTGCATTGTTCAGACAAGGTCATTGCAGAGGGTGTGGAGACAGAGCTCCTTTCTCATAATGGACAACAGTGATTGGCATCAGGTATCTGTGTGTATGTTTTATGTTCCTATTCAAACCATAGTTACTAACTGTTATGTAATGATCTCCTGTTACTCTTCAACCTCTTTCCACTTCGTCTTATTTCCTTCCTTGTTTTTCACTATCTGTGTCTTCCTTTTCAATTACTGTTGTCCTCTCTCCTTCCACCCCTCCTCTGTTCTCTGCCTATTTTCTCTATCCACATATCAGTTTACGGAGGTGTCCCACCCCGAGGGACAGGGTGTCTGTTTTTCTCTCTCACACATCGGCGTTGTGTAACTGTGATGACCTTCCACTGACTACAGTAATTCTTTCCTAAACCTAACTAATCCTGGTTCACATTTAAAGGTAATCATAACAAACCCCATTTTACATATTATTAATGGCCTGTCTTTTTCAGTTCACATTATGGACACAACAGTGAGGATCTGTATCACTGTTAGTCTTTTTTAAACCCCGTTTTTGATGAGTTTTAGGTAGCTGCATTGTTTTTTTTTTTTTTTTCTAGGAAGCCACTGGTTTGTGTTCATGCCACGTCATCGTGAAATCAATTTGACATCTTTAAACTGTGGTGCAAGGAATGGAAACAAACCGCTGTCGGCAAGGTAGGGGAAATTCGATTAAAAAAAATGGCAGGGATCTGCAGATCTAAACATCGGTCAGCTTTGATGGAAAGGAAGTAAGCGTCCACCCTCCGCCTGCACACAACGCACAGTCCAGGATGCAGAGAGAGGGCAGGACACGAGGGCCGCATGAAGTAGAAGACAAGGTAGATCCAGGGTAAAGAACTGTTAACCGCACTTAATACATCAACTGTTAATTCCAAATAAGATCTCAGCCAGGATTAGAGCCGAGGATCCGATCAATGCATGTATTTAAAAATAAATCTGATCTTTACAAACTTGTGAGAATCCCAAAGCCTGAGGTTTTGACTGTTTTGAATGCAATGGCTCTCCGATTGGCTGTTTCATCTGTCGATGCACGTCTTGACAGGCAGCTCTCTGATTGGCCGTCGGCGTGACGATGCAGGCGGTGACTCATCGCCTATTCTTAGCCGAGGAGGTGGCACCGGGGCTCTGGGCTTTCATCGCCTTGGTGACCGCGGCGATGTCATCACCCCAAACCCCCCCCCCCCTCTTCGTCGCCGTCGTCTGTCTCTCGCGTCCGCTCGGGGTTCGCTGGCGCGAGGGTTAAGGGGCGCGGCAGCGTCAGAGCACCGAGGCGGAAAACGCGCCGCTTACGTGCGTCTGTGTGAGTCAGCGACGGGCTCACTGTCCACGGGAGCAGCCGCTCATTATTCTGAATATAAATTCATCCTGTGACATTAATGACTTCTATGTCCGAGCAGGCCTAAAGGAGCGCTCAGGGCCGGCACGAGACTTTCTGGGGTCTCAAGCAGCAGCAGCAGCAGCAGCTGACCCCCCCCCCCCCCAGGAGAGGAGAAGCCCCCCAAAAATTGTTGGAGCTGAGAAGATTGATCACATCACATTGTTTGGATAAAGAAGGTTAACAGTCAGCATCTACACTTGGTCTTTCAAATGCCCCACGCTGGGCTTTTGTCCTCTCCCTTACGTCCAGTACATGCATGAATCATATGCTTTGAAATTGCACGAGTATTCGGTTTGAGAAAGGGGGGAAATTAAGGAACAGCTACTGGTGAAAGAATGGTGGCCATGGATAGCATCAAAAAAATGGGGTTTGATGTAAAGAAAATCTAAATGATTGTCACTTTAAAAGCCCGAATAGGCAACCATCTCTGCAGTTTCATCCTCTGTGTTTGTACATAAAGGCAAGCGGGGTGCCCGTGGCTGGTTGGCTGGCGGTGGCTGGGCGGAGGAGTCGATGTATAATAGGTGGGGGCTGGACATGGTGGTGGGGTGGAGAGTAAATACACAGTCAATTTTCCCATAATGTCTTTTCAAGTGGCTGGAGGTAGAGCGGTCTGCATAAACAGTGCAGTCAGACTCACTTGCTTAAAAACGAGCAGCTGTTATTTGTCTTCCTTTCCCAGCAGCCATAAAGACAAATCAGATGCCTGAGGAGCCCAGTGTTTTCCTTCCCTGATATAGTCAGTCTTTATTTTCTGTCGCTCACTGCCTTGCTTTTCTCTCTCTCTCTCTCTCTCTCTCTCTCTCTCATTTTTCAGATGTCTCTCGCTGAGCATAAAGTTCAGAAGTCCAGAGTGAGCAGCGAGGAGAAAGGGATGTGCAGGGGGAGAGAGACAGAAAGTGAGTTGAATAACGCCAAGAATGTAATGAAAGCCAGCCTCATTCTTTAACCACTGTTACATCATCTACACACTCCCACAACAAGGCCAAGTTTGCCTGTGTCACTTATCTGTGGACTCCGGAGACTGGGTTCATTGATTGGCTCGCGGCATTTCTGTGGTCTTGTAAAAAGAAAATTGTACATGATAGCTGACACAAGTCAGGGCCCTGTGCAGGCCCTGTCAGCGTCTTCCTCACAAACCCAACCAAACACGGGTACCCGCATACATTTTGGCCGTATAGCGTATTTGGCACACACCGTGCCGGGTCTGCACCAGAGGAAACGACCGTGCCGCCCTCTACTGGAGGACGTGACACATAACAAACCAGGACAGAAAACCCCCAAGGATGTACAGTAAATATCCCTAACTGTACCTAACTGAGTCCCACTCATAAATCATGCTAATAAAGTATGTGCAACAGACTGTGAAAGGAGAAACATATTCTGCCTGTGCTTTAGGTTAGCTTTTTCTGTCATTCTAAACCGTAACTATAAAGATTTTATATGAAAGAAGCACTTTTCTCTCCTCCGATTACCAGCCCTGGAGTCTGATCCGTGCCTGTTAAACTGTCTGCCGATTTTAAAGGGGGGTGAGAGGAGCTGATGCGACTGCCCATCACCGAAGCGCGCCTCAACTCCTCACCTGCTGACACAGTGGCGTCCCCTAATATTGCATTCATCCTGCTTCAACCTCTTTTCCAGCTGGAATTGTGCAGCAATCTCATGCCAGAAGCTGCAGGCTCAAACTGGAAAACAGCCAGGTCATCGGTGTTGCAAAAAAAGTCTGGCCCCCATATACAGTAGGTGCCTTGAACACTGTCAGAGGTGGAGGTTCAAAAAACTGGTACTTAGTAGGAGGTTTTATTTCTTCCATTTTCCTCCATACAGGCTGATTGATAAGAGGATTAAACACAATTTTTTTGCGTCAACACTACAGTGCTGATATCATAAAACCAGCCCGGAAGTAAAACTGCAGTGTTACGAGAACAGACAACACCTGCAGTTTTTCTCGAAAAACGCCCCACGGTAACCATAACTGGTGAACGGTCACCACTGCATGGTCTTGGACCGGGTCAGTTTCCTGGTCAGAGCGTGGCGGACTGTCAGCATGTAGGAGCGACGGTCAGGCAGAGGGCGCTGCTGGTCCAGCACCAGCCTGTTAGACACAACACACAAAATATCACCAACAGCTGCAAAAAAGAAAAAGGTGGACAACACATCACAAATACGAGGCCTGGCATCTCCTGTTTGACAGCATGTCTGTGGCACTGAAAATGTGCACTATTGCTTATTTACTTCATAGCATACTGTTTTTCCAGTTAATACACAAGAGATCAACATACTTTGACAGGTTTACTCACACGACATTTTACAATACATGTCAGTTGAGCTTCATTTAAATTAAATTTCACAAAAAGAAAACAAATGTCTTTTGTTTTTTTGTTTGTTTTCAAAGCTCCTTCTGGAGCTGTCCCATCACCATCCGCGATTTACTTCAATGTTTTTTTCTGCTGTGAAAAAGCTCCTACATTTCCTTTGTGCTTTTCACATTGTCCATCAAGCACACACTCAAAAATCAAAAGTCTGCATGCAGATTGTTTCCAGTGTACATGCTCATATGTCACATCTTCAGCTACAACGTTCAAAACTTGCTAGGAATGAATGTAGTGTGGACTTGGGATGCGGCGCATGTTGTATGCTTCAGTGTTACCATGCAGCCTATATCAAATTTGTTGTGTGTGGTCTGGGTATTTCAGAAATAATTTGCTCAAGAGCGATCTACCAGCATGTTGTCTACCACAAACTGTGTAAAGTTAGGTATAATACAGCTAAAACACACCTAATGAGTTGAAACACTGCTGCTTCCACGGGTGAAACGGCTTCGGCCACAGACAGCTCCCTGAAACCACACCTACACACACACGCACGCAAATTGAACACACGTTTGAATTTCGCTTAATTCGCAAAAACAAATATAAGGCACCAGTATTTATCTACGGGTTGGTTTTTTTTTAACAAATGAAACTTTATGTACAGTAAACACAAGTTACTTCAGACTGAGCAGAATTAGATGCACAGTGAGTCCATAACATTGGTATCTTCTTCTTCCCGTAATATTATTTTCATCAAAATAACAGCAATAATGTTCACATTATTTACTTTATATCTCAGTACTGTGGAGATACGTGGTAGCAATATAGACCTCAACTTCAAATGTCATATTCAAAAATTAACAATAAAATAAACAGGAAGAAAATACTTATTATTAAAATACAATTTTAATCTAAAATATACAAGATAAATGAAAAAAGTTTTGTAGTAGTAAAAACTAATGAATAGAGTAGAACCATGCAAACCCACGTGTACACAAACCTTAAATCCTTGGCCAGTCTCTGTCCTTCCTCTGTTGTCACCTCCCGCCCTATTTCCAAATCTGCCTTGTTGGCTACTAGCACTGTAGGAACAACTGACACACACACACACATCCACACATACACACACACACGCACAAGCGCACACACACAGACTGAAGACGAAAACCAAAATAAAATGATGATATAATCTCTGTGTCCTGTTACAGAGAGGGCACAGGATGCTCTACCAAACATGGAATATATGTCCACTCCATCTGTGCATGTGTGTGTGTGTGTGTAAAAGTGACAATAGAGAGATGTCAAACAGAGTATGAACAGGAACTCACTGCACTTTAAGAGCAAACATGGCAGTGGGCACACTGTTCCTCTGGAGATCATACGGCTGGTTCAGCAGCTCAGAAGCTACTATGTTAGTCAGTTGTCTAAGTTCTGTTTCATATGTCTCTAAGTCATTTTTACACGGATTATTATATGACAGTATAATAATATATAGAATAATGTCGGTTTTAGAGACAAGCTTAAATAATCTAATGGATGTCCTCCTTAAACATGCAGCCTTTACCTTTATGTCATCAAATGAATGGCAATAAAGCCCCTATGTGCAAGACTTGAAAAGTTCTGACTTTGCCGTCTCCCAATGGGATTAGTTTTTTAAAAAACAAAACAAAACAAAAACAAAAACTCAACATGTCCTGATACACTATCTAACGTCACGGTCAGAGGAGTCTTTGCAACTTTCTTTGACTGTTCCCTCGGATAATGAGTAAGATAGTTCCCTACCCAGATTCTGTTTTGTTTGGTCAATGAGCTTCTTGAGTCGCGGGACCTCTAGGAAGCTGAGGCGTTGTGTGATGGAGTAGAGCAGCAGGAAACCGTCGGCCCAGCGGATAGACGACTGCAGAGAGGCCACAGAGCTCTCCTGGAGAAGAAAACGGCGCGTGAAGGAACCATGTGGGAAACACTGACTCGTATGAAAACAGCATCAAAACAGCAGAGGCCAAAACTTACCTTACAAGCTATGTCTAAAATCTCCAGCTCAACGCTCTCCTGGTCCACCACCCGACTACATCTGTAGGTCACCTCTGTGGCACAGTAACTCAGATACGTTTAATTATTTTATTCAATCCGTCAGAGGAAGCGCGGTGCAGCAATAAAAGCAATGCATCCAACTATTTTCTCCATGCCATTAATGTTTATTGCAGTAAACACTTACTGCAGTCTTACCCTTTTTACGGTCATATTCACCAATGAAGCGCTTGGTTATGAAACGAACACACAGTGCTGGAGACAGAAAACAGACTTGGTGACTGGAGAGGGAACAGCCAAAAATGCAAGAGACACTCACTGACTAATATATCATTTATATACTGCACATTTACACACATGAAGTTTGATTTACACACTTGCATCTGGTCGGTATGTTCAGGTGTTATGTGGCATTATATCACGTCGCCCTGAGAATGATCCTCGGTGTAATGTTACCTGGCTTGTTTAAACAAATGCATCTGGGCTTTCCCTGTGTTTGGGTGAACGGAGTCTGGATGGGTTCATGTTTGTTTGACTTCGGTGTCTGGCATTTGAGGGCCCACTGTATTTCCTTCATGCAGGACACATTAAAAGGTTATTTAGGCCTGTTCTGCCTCTGTCACATTGCCGTGCAGATATTGTTTTCTTTTTTTTTTTTGTTAACGTGAACATCAGAAATGAAATTCCATTCAGCTCCATTGTGAACTGACCCATTAAAACCCCAACCCACGGTATGCCTAAAACTCTGCACGACTGCATATGCAACTATTCCTCTAACACGCCGATCAAACAAAATGCAACTTACTCTGGGTTTAGAATAATGCCATGAGCTTGCAAGCTTAACCAACTAGGACAAATGGATTTCCTCTAGATTTTGGCGGTGAACATCCTGTATCTTTCACTTTGCTTATTGAGACTACAGTCTAGCATACATGTCTGATGTTTCTAGGAAATATCCTCCAAAATACACACATAAACATGTATAAAATAAGTCTGCGGTCTCATATATTCACAACATTTAAATGAAGGTTAGACGGGTTTTAATTTAGTAATCTATGTGATTTTTGAGATTTAGTCGTATTGTTGTGATTGTGTTGCTTCCTTCAGTTCGTTCAATCTTTCATTTTATGGTAGAGAAGTATCCAAATGTGTCACTCGCATCAGACTGCTCTTATTAAATCATGTAAAAGGGGCAAAACTATTTTTAAAAAAAATCATTACCCATGAATGAAAAGCATGAGAAGTCCTTTTCCTAGCCAAGCGATTTCTAATACTGATCCATTTTCCCACCGTGAGAGGAGACGTGACCGGAGACAGGCAGCGGTCTGACATGAAAACGTAGCAGTGGAGGTCACAGGAGTGGCTGGATACATTTACGCTTCAATGCTCAGGAAGATGGGTCAACTTTAGACCTGTGCAAGGTTTCCATATTTAGCAAATCCCCTGAAACCGTGACCAAGATTTAACCCCCAACTTAATCTCTTTTATTTCCGTAAACCGGGTTTTTTCACTTAATGACCACGTGACGGTATGTCCACTCTATCCTACTGTTACATTATCCAAAACATGCGCTCACATTCCCACCCCGTCCCCCTGCCTTCTTGTCTGCCTGTATTTTGCTGCCTGTCTCTCTGTGCATCTCTCGTCCTATCTGTAGTTTACCTGTTTTTCCAGTGTTCTGAGCTCCCAGAATGAGGAGCTTAACTGGAACCATCTTCCTGCTGGGCCCACTGTTAGTCCACTGTCTATCTTGCTGTTTGTCCCTGCATGAAAACCCTACAGAGAAGAGCAGAGGAGGCAGAGTCAACTTTAAATCACAATATATTTACATGGAAAAAATATAAGGAGCTATTGAACTACAACTGAACACGACCTCACTATTACCACTAGACTATAGATTGCAATAACACTGACCTTTAAGTAGAAATAAATTCCAGATGTGGGGTGGAGTAAAATAATGAACTCACTGTGTTGTCTCTGAAAGTGAGCAGACAGGGAGTGAAAGGACTGTCTTCTCTCCTTTTCTGCGTGTTTAAGTGTGTCTCTCTGCTTGTGTTTGGTTTTAAGTGCTCTCTCTCTCTCTCTCTCTCTCTCTCTCTCTCTCTCTCAGGGAACAGCATATGACAAGAGCCATTTGTTTGGAGGAGCCGTGTCCAACTCCAGGCACCAGTATCCCATTCTGGATCCATTCAAGACACATATAAACACTCTTTTTAGGGAATTACAATCACTTCAAAGACTTACCTCAATCCTGAAATGACGATAAACTCACTGTGACACCCAACGTCGCCGCAAAATCTGAAAACTTACTCCCACCTCACGATAATGCTTGTGAGACTCAACAGTTCCGTTTCAAAACGTCAAGTGAACTGAATGAGGGGGTGGTGTTGTGCACGCAAAAACAAAATCAGGGAGTGTGTCTGGACCTCAAGGCTTTTAACCGAAGCTGCAGCTGGAGTCATTTAAGCCTATTTGTGAAGAGTGATGGGCATTTGCCCTGTCAGTCGAGTAATTGGTGAAGCTTTTGGAAATGTACTGTAAAAGCCTCTTTTCTTTCAAGTAATAGCTCTACAACAAACGGTCTGAGGCAATCAGGCCATCAGTCTTTAGTCATCCTCTTCACTCATGCAGTGGCCTTGACATTATCTCTTTAACTCTGGGAAGCCTGCCTTCCTTCAAACCGCCTCCATGTCAGCAGGCCTGTGCACAAAGCCAGATTTGACCACATTTGGCAAACACTTGTCTGCGTCTACTTTATGTTTGAGGTGTAACAGTTAAAGTTAGATTTAGTTGGTGCTTTCTAAAATGTGCACCTTTCTTTCGAGGTCGGCTTAGATCACTCTGTTCAGAGTGTAAGCCTTTACCTTGAGGACAAACAGTGAAAGAAGAATGCAACACAATGACAGAAAACTGAACTGAACTGGAGTAAAGACATTAGTAAGATTTTATTCATATTTTATATGTTTAATTCAACAAAACTCATTCTCAGGAGCGAAAATGATTTAACTGTATACAACAAGCATCAAGGACAACTTTAAATTACGGAGCAACGCTGAGTTTCTCCAGAGAAGTGTGTGTTCGTTCAGCAGATGAGAGTTTATCGGTTGTATGTGGATGTTCTTGACTGCTCAGCAAACCGACGGCTCGTCGACGGCAGCGGCCCCTTCTGTGGCGGCTTTGACGCATTTGGCCATCGTCTGCGAAGCCCTGCTGATTGAGTCTGAACACGGAAAGGGAGGGGGTTTAAGAAGTTTACTTTACATTTCTGTGTTTTTTTTACTTTTACCTATGTATCCACTATTTAAAAAAAAAAAAAAAACACTTACCTGTCATGTAGAAGTCCTTTACTGTAAGTTGAGGTGGTACCAGAGGAGCTGCTGTGAGGTCCTGGATCACTGCCTGAGAGAGTGAGGAAACAGTTGAATCAAGAGATTTGTCTGAAACATCATATCAGTCTCTCATGCTACTGCCAATATCACCCTCTAATATCCTTCTAGCTATTTGATCTGTTGATTGTTTTTAGTTGAATTTTCCAAAACTTATACATTAATATATTTTAATGCAAAATTACCTATAGTTTGACAGAAGATTTGACACTACACTGCATACCTCTAGCTGCAAAAACAAATACTTTAAAGAAAGACGAATAATAAAGAATCAACTCCAAATTCTGAGCAGAAAAACGAACTGTGTGTGTGTGTGTGTACCTTGGCAAGTTCATTTGCTTGTTTGAAGTAGTTTGCCTCCTCTACGTCATCATAACGGACCAGATTTGGAGCAACCTCAGCTAGTCTGGATCGGACCTCATCCATGGATTCGTAGGGCAGTGTCACACCAGCCAGCTGCAAACACACAGACACATTTCTTTGGTCAAAGTAAGTGTTGATTAGCAGTATGAACATTTGTATATGTGAGTAACTTCCTGCTTACCTCAGATACAGCTCTGATGATCTTCCAGTCCTCTCTGGCCAGTCCAGGGGCAGTGACGGCCAACCGGGTGTGTTGGCTCCTGCCTTCGGTGTTGACATAAGTGGCATTTTTCTCTGTGTACGCTGCGCCAGGTAAGATGATGTCTGCCATTGGTGCTCCTACGTCACCGTGGTGACCTGAAGGAGTTGAAAATGTCAATTAATATATTCTCAGAAATGAGTAATTTTGCATTTTTACTTTAATTTTTGACTTTCACTCTCATGTAATCTATCTACTGAATGCTTTGTGGCTTGTGTGTGTGTGTGTGTGTGTGTTTGTGTGTGTTTGTGTGTGTTTGTGTGTCTGTGTGTGTGTCTGTGTGTGTGTCTGTGTGTGTGTCTGTGTGTGTGTCTGTGTGTGTCTGTGTCTCTGTGTCTCTGTGTACCCTGATAGATGATGAGGCTCTCTTTAGGCAGGTCGGATCTGGTGATGCAGCCAGCGTCAGCCCCCAGCAGGAACAGGACTTTGGGTGGATTCTTCCTGATGGCGTCCACACCGGCCTTGTAGCCCAGGTCCAACGCAGCCACCTGACTGGCCACTCTGGTAACGGTAACACAAACACAAACACAAACACACAAAGTATGAGCAGGAGGCATCTACTGTATTTTAAGCTGATCGTTTATTAAATCTCACTAACTTCAGGAGCAAAAAAGGAGCAAAAAAGCGTTAGGAGCAAAAAAGCTGATCACAGGCAACTCTGATCTATGGAAAACATTAATCAGTTTGTCTTGTCAGCTTCAAAACATTGGCAAGGTGTACCTGTGCAGGACATTGAGGACTTTCCATCCCTCCTCCACTCCACTGCTGGTTCTAGCGTTCTGAGCGATGGTGGAGACGGCGCTCAAAATGGCGGCTCCGTCTTCTCTCTGCAGAGCGCTGCTGCCCACGACCACTACTGGACGCTTAGCAGCTGAAAGGACCTGAGACAGGGAGAGGAAAGGAGACATTCAAAACAAAGGTCCCCAGAAATTCAGCTGAAAAACTGTCAAAAAAGAAAGTCACATCGGTTCATTAGTCTGCGCAAAATTCCCTGGAAACTGATCAGATCACATGTATGTGTCCATTACCTGGCAGAAGGGGTGTGTGCCGTTAGCCAGCTCCTTCAGCACTGAGGTGTCCTCTCCCAGGTGGTCGTACGTGTAGCTCAGGTCAACGTTGTGGCCCACCATGGCAACACGCAGCTCATTATGGAGCCAGCTGACAGAGGAGGAAGGCGGGGCAGAATGGCGGAGGGAGGCAGATTACATTTAAAATCAGGGGACTAAGTGAACGACATGACAGCACTTGCGTAATCTCATTTTAGGCTTGGAGACTAAAATTTAATTGACAAAGGGAGAGCGTCTAACCGAAGTTGCTGTCAAACTGCATCATGGGAAATGTTGGATCTGGTGTTTTTTCTGGCTTTTATAATACACTAGGGCTTAAGAGTCTAGATATCTTGGCCTCGGCTGCTTCGATAGATTCAACAAACAATATGGTATCTGTCATTTGCAAGTCCCCCAACTTTATGGAAGTACACTACAAAAATCACTGGAGTTCTCTTGATATGTTGCAGTATTACGCTGGAACAATTACATCTCTTTCATTCAGGAAAGCCCTAACAATAAGTTATCATAGTTGAGAGATGGCAGAGGCAAAGCTGACTTTCTCAGAGTACAATTTTGTTTTTATCCAGTAACAGCAACAACCAATCACAGAAGTAATTACTGGATGAGCACTGTAATAAGATATTTAAAAGGGAAAAAGTAGCTTAGTTACAATGAACTGTTTGTGATTAGCAAGCTTGGTCACAAAACCACATTTTGCTTTTTCGAAAACACTGGAAAAAAAACTGTTTCCAGGAAGAGAAATAAAGTGGTGACTGCAAAGTGTGATGTGTGCGTTTACCTCTTGCGGATTCGGGCGTTGAACAGCGGGGCTTCATAACGTGGGTTGGTTCCTACGAGCAGCAGCAGGTCGCAGTCCTCAATGCCGGCGATGCGGGAGTTCAACAGGTAGTTGGAGCGCAGATCAGTGCTGCAGAGAGAGCGAGAAAAGAAAAAACCGTCAGCTGATAAAGCTGGCGACAAATTGCACACTGTGGGAACCCTGTACATCACACACTTCGCTTTTGACTCTTGCATTGTTTAAGCTCACAACCTTCACGACCACGTAAGCAGACCTACCCTGCCCCCGCCGTAGGGAAGACCTCCTCAGTGCAGAGGTTTTCTGAGTTGAGTCTGTTGAGGAGGTCTTTGAGGGAGACCAGAGCCTCGGCGTCGGCCATCCCTCCCGCTATGGCCGCGACCTCACTGCCCTGCACGCTCTGCAGCTACACACACACACACACACACACACACAACACAGACATGTATTCATGCATACAGGCTCAAGAATGATAATACCACTAAAATGCCCCAGGAGATGCCTCAGCTGTCAAAAATGACCTATAGTACCAGACAGAAGCACATTTGGCTACATGGAAAAAAAAAGCATAAATATCACTTAACAGCATACTATAACTATAGAAAGAGGAATAAACAGACAGATTGCGCAAAGAAGCAAACACACACTTACTGCTCCAGCAACACGTGTGAGAGCATCCTCCCAGGTGGTGGGGGTCAGCTGACCTGAATCATCCTTCACCATTGGCAGGGTCAACCTCTGTCTCTTAAGACCATCATACGCAAACCTGAGAACACACATTTTAGGATTTTCACTCTTTAGTCAGTCTACACAGCCATATATGTAACTTTTTAAGTGGATTAATTAAATGTGACGCTTTTGACTAAATCAAGTATTTATTTTACATACTACTTATCTAATAAGACAGATTTCACTTCCTTATTTCGATCTGAAACATGTTACTAGCTTTGTATTTTCCGGCTCGGGTCTGTGTCTATGTCCCACCTGGTCTTGTCAGAGATCCATTCTTCGTTAACGTCTTCATTCAGTCTGGGCATCACCCTCATCACCTCACCTCCTCTTGTGCTCACCAAGATGTTGCTGCACACAGCATCCAACACGTCGATCGACTCGGTTTTCCTGCAAAGACAGCAGAAGATGAAACTAAAAAGAAAACAGTATGGAAGAATGAGACGTAAAATGACCACGCCAACTAAATATAACGCTTTAAACTGCTAAAACAAATCCTTTCAGGAACTTAAAAAAAAAAAAAAAAAATTTAAAAAACCTCACATCTTTAAAAATAAGCAACGGTAACTGTCTGATCTGGATAGCACTTACTCCACCAGCTTAACTGAGTATCAAACCCTTTCCTACCTGGTCTCCCATGGACGTGCAGTAAAAGCGTAGGGTTTGGAGGTGAGCGCTCCAACAGGACAGACATCGATAACGTTGCCCGACAGTTCCGACATAAACATCTTCTCTACGTATGTCCCGATCTGCAGGTTGTTTCCTCTTCCCGTCGTTCCCAAGTCTTCAACACCAGCGATCTCACTGGCAAAACTTCAAACAACAAAACACACAGGCATGAATGTGAGGTTGCAAGATCTCGTATATTTTACCACTTGAAATGACAATAGCAAACAATCCGATTATCACACTATTCCTGATAGATGTAAGTATGGATGTATAGGTTGCACTTACCGGACGCAGCGTGTGCACTGGATGCAGCGGGTCATGATGGTTTTGATGAGCGGCCCGATGTTTTTGTCCTCCACTGCTCTCTTACCTTCTGAGAAACGACTGCGGTCTGAACCGAACTGCATGGATTGATCCTGGGAACACAGCATGCAGAGTATTAACAAGGTAAAAAAAAAAAAAAAAAATTTTGAAAACTGTCCACAGTGAGTTGGGCTTTCTGCTGACTTTTTCAAACGTAATTATTCAACGCTTTAGGCACCACAAACTCAATTCCATTCAATTCAATTCAATTTTTTTTACAGTCACAGCTAATATCAAAGCAGCAGGCATGTCTATCTGCATGGTTAGATACCACTAAAGATAAATGGGAAATTATGTTTTTTGTCAGTGAACTGGCCCTTGAACTTCCATAACCTCGTCCTTTAGTTACCTGCAGGTCACACTCTCCTCCCTGATCACAGATGGGGCAGTCCAGTGGGTGGTTGGCCAGCAGGAACTCCATCACGCCCTCTCTGACGACACAAACACACACGTTCATCAAGCTCATTTACAATAGTTTATTAACTTAGGTGACAAGCTTTGCAAAAGACTGTATCATATTCGAGTTTGTACCTGGCTTTGCGTGTTTTCTCTGAGTTGGTGAGGATGTTCCAGCCCTTCATGACGGGCATGGCACAGGCAGCTACCGGCTGAGGGCACACGACAACACACACACATCAACTGGACATTAATACTGCAAACATTTAAAGCATTTTCTGGCCCAAGGAATCTTCTCTATCAATTTGATGCCAGCCTAGTGGCTCCAAACATTATCCGCATAAAGACAAATGGATGCACTCTGTTACCTTTGGAGCCTTCTCAATCTCCACCAGACACATACGGCAGTTTCCTGCCACTGAGAGGCGCTCATGGTAACAGAACCTGGGGATCTGGATTCCTGCCTTCTCACAGGCCTGATAGAGAGAGGAAAGAGACATCAGCCAACAACAACAACAACAACAACAACAACAACAACAACAAGTCAGTGAAGCTACGCTAATCCGTTGTCTTATTGGCAGTACTCAAGTACTTGGATCACCAACTGATGATACTTCAATAAATGAGGTTCTACCTTGTTACCCAGACTCCTGAAATATGTTCAAGCATTACAGTTAACCCTGACCATGTAAAAAAACATCTGTGTTAGTTTGCAGTAAAATTATCTAATACGTCTTACCTGCAGGACAGTAGTTCCAGCCTCCACCTCCAATGGTTTCCCATCCACAAACACTTCCACCATGTTGCTGGCAGCGCGCACTGGAGTACGCACTGCAATTGCACACAATAGAACACATTTAATGAAATTACCTAAAATTCTACCCATTAAATAAATTTAATACATACTCTGTTTCCACAAAAGTGAGACAAAAGTGTAACAGAGATACATCTTGAAATGAAGTAGAACTGCATCTAATACTAATATATAATAATATCCCTGGGTTAAATTTTCACTAACAAACACTGTTCTATACTAGAACTGGAGATTTTAAATACATACTTTGTATTTAACGTATTGCAAATGCAGAAAGGTTAGCAATGGTATTCTCTGAGTTAAATTTTGAGTTTCAAAATGCACACTGGGACTCAGCCCAATTACAGTACAGAGAAGAAATTGCTGTTGCTTACTGAAACATACACGTACACAAACACAAAAACAATCACACACACGTGTGTACAGACAACCATTAACACACACACACTTAGATCTTACTAGTGTTGGAGGGAGCCATGCTGCCCTTGGCAGCTCCGACTAGAGCTCGGCCGACGGTCGGCAGTCGCAACATGACGCTGTGAGAGGAAAACAGAGATAAAGCAGCCAACATATGAGCTAACCTTATTCTGACATGCTAAGTACCAAACTCCATTAAAAAAAATAAATCTTCAATCTGACTTGGTTTTGGGAGACTCGAGCACTAAATCTTCAATAGAGTTAAGTGTACATCCAAATCCAAACAGGAGTCATTAGAATAAAACTCTATTAATAACAGCAAAAGCCCTTTTCAACAATTTCTTAGAGCCCAACATGACCACAGATGTTATATTTTACTCGCCCAACAGTACAAAACCCGAAGACATTCTGTTATTGTCACAGAAAACGAACAAAACCCGCAAGCATTCACATTTAATGAATCGAATTTTTGGCATTTCTGCTTGAAAGTGACAAAAACGATTAATTGCCTTACAGAATTACTTTTGGTAAGAAGTTTTATTATCTCTTGAGTTTTTGTTCTGCTGCACAATTACTTGAAATTATATATGTTTTTTTTCTGTTTCAGTGAAGTAAAATTTCATTTGTTATGAAGTTAATAAATGAGTAGTATACAAAATTAAGTAGACTTCTTGTTTCAGCAAGGCTGCTAATTATGTCACTAATAATTATACAAGGCGTAGCTTCAAATTTGGACATTAATACTTACAGTTAAAGCTTTTATAATTCTGCTTTTAAGCCAAAAAAGTTGTTATCAGATGCCAACGCAATCTTTATGGGTTTTAGGGAGTAGAAAACATTATTAATGTGCTGAACTTTACACATCTGGAGCACTTTCACTTGACTTTCTCCTCAATACACAGGATACCTTAAAAAAATACTACAGAGTGGAATCAACATCTTCTCCAGAGGCATGGTTTATTGAGGGGTTGTTGTTTGAGATTGAATAGGTTTGTGCTGGTCCAGCTGATAAACTAGAAACCTAGTGACAGCATACATAACCAGAGCTACGGCAGCTAAGTGCTACATAGCTTACTAGCTGTCACTGTCAACAATAACAAGTGTCAGCCACGTAACGTTTCAAGGTGATAATCCACAGAGGACGAATACAGCTTTTCCAACACATACTGAAACAGCACGATTCCGTACAGTTTTTAAGCAATGTGGACAAGAGAATTAGCTAAAGGTAGCATGGACCTTCCAATGAGGACTCCTTTTTCCAGGCTCAAAGCGTTAGCTTACAGAACTACTCAAGGACACGAGCACTGCAGTGTTGTAAGAGGTTAACTGCGGGTAATAAGGTCAAACACATCATTTCCAGCTGGTCTTGCAGTTAAATAACAAATAGATTTAAACGTCCATAAGTGCATAATGTGTTTCTCGTTCTTACCTTTCGCTATTTGGCCTTCTTGACCAGAACAGCGGTGATCTGAGTTTTACTACAACTCGAATAGCTACGGTGCCGTTAGCGGAAATAGCATGGTGTCCTACTTCCGATTGAAACGAGATCCAAGATTTCAAAATAAAAATAAAAGCTTCACTTTTATTAACATGTCATTTTCCCTTTCTGTCTTTGACTTGAATTATTTTTTACTCTTTATTGACGCTAAAAATGTACGGCCATAGTCAAAAACATGTCCAAACTTTGTACCACCCAGGGGGGTCCATTAAGCCGATTGCCGTTCAGTCAATTGACCTTCATTTTAATGTTCGTATTAAACTACATTCCATTAAAACACTGAAAGGCTTCTTAGCTTTTTTCTTCTCCACATCTTTAATGAATGTGCCATACTGCTTGAGTTCAACAATAAAATGATGAAAGTGGCGTTTGGAGCCAGTCCATTCAGATCAGTGGATGTGAAATTTACCAAGAATGACCAGCAGCTGAATTACGTAGAAAATATTCACTTCATTCTCACTAACCTCAAGATATAACATTACATAAAATTCTGTACACTAATCTGCACATTAGTTCTCAGAAAAAGAAAAAAAACAAATGAAAAAGTGTTTCTCTGTCATAATTTCAAAATTCTCAAGCATAATCTATATTTAGCCTAATAATGACACATTCCGCTTAGAGGGTAAATTCACTTCGTTAACTTTATTACTGATACAGTATTTTATGTATTTATGTTTTGGCGTTTACATCGGCGCAGGAGAGCTTGTCTTTTACCTTCGACTACATTTCCCACGATGAACCGGGCGTTCACCGGAACTAACTACGTGTTCATTTTCGCGACGGTTCAGGAAGCGTCTATAAACAATTACAGAAACAAGCAAGAGTTGGTGCTTTCTCCTGCGAAGGAGTGCAGCAAAAACAGGTAAATATTCTCCAGAATAAAAAAAATTTAGTTGTTTATCTGCTTCCAAACAGTCAACGCCGCGTTTACGCCAGGTGTGTTACAAATGAGACTGACCAGGCCTTCTCATCTTATTAAACTAGTTAGCAACAAGCTAACTGTGCCTGCTAGCGTCAACTAATTTACATAAATTAAATATATCAGTGTTTGTCGGGGATTAAACTGTTTTGCTCAGTAGGTAGCCTATGTTATTGGATTACATATGAACGATTTTACATGATTTTGAGGTTTCTGATGTAGCTTAGTCAATTTTTAGCATAGGTTCGCAGTAGCACCCTCTGTTTCTGTGTTGTCATCCTTTTTTTTAAGAGTGATAAGTGATAGCATGATGTAGGACGTGTATTAAAAGGGTATATTGTAAATTTTGGACCCACAGGACTTTGTGTCTTGTTGTAAACATGTAATAACTAAGCTATAGTAAGTGTTTGGCGTTAGCGGGACAGGAATGGTACAGTTAAACGGCTAAAAACATTACGTCTGTATGTCAGCTCACCACACATTTTATTCCGTCTATCCTGGGTTTTTTTCTTAATTTTATAATTATTTAAGTATAACTTTAGCAGTAGCTGTGCATTATCCAAGAACTCACTTTGTCCCAGTACAGTTATATATCACAAAAACATTGTTTACTTACTCAAATTTACAAAGTTTGTATAGCAAAACTGCAGCAATGATGGGAAACTTTTTTTTTTTGCTGTCCGCATTGATATAAATAGAGCAGTATAGTTGCTGTGATTTATATTTGTCATTGTAAAACGTAGGGTGCCACTCATTTACAGAGAAATTCTAGACAAGATAACCTTCAGAGTAAAACAAAACGTCAAGAAGAAAACCACAAATTTTCAAATCTAATAAATCTGACAGCATATGTAAGAAGTAACAGGAAAATGCAATTTTGTTGTTTGAAAAAAAAAAAAAAAGGTGACATCTCAATTACAAGCATCTCTATGTCTAAGTCACTGTCTGACATAATCTAAAAATTCTTCACAACTACCTTTTAAAATGACCCGGATGCATAACTAAAAGTCTCCTAGCCTAAAATGTGGTATCATACAGTGTGATTATTGGGTTTGATTGATTCTTTTTTCTGCTTTATAC
Source organism: Xiphias gladius (assembly GCF_016859285.1). Classification (NCBI taxonomy): domain Eukaryota; kingdom Metazoa; phylum Chordata; class Actinopteri; order Istiophoriformes; family Xiphiidae; genus Xiphias; species Xiphias gladius. The sequence continues at coordinate 7,085,713 of NC_053412.1, forward strand.
CACACAGTATGCTCAAGATAGTTAGCTTTTGTCTAAGGTTAGAGTGCTGAACTGCATCAAGATGGTCAGAGCATTTCTGCCTGTCTTTCTTCTCCTTCACCTTCCATCCTTTATCCGCCTCCCTCATTTCATGGGCGCTTAAAATCCAATTTTTCAGCACCATGTTGCCGACCACTTCGCCTCACAGCAACGGCGCCCTTGGCCTCAGGGACGCTGCACGCCACACGGCAGGCGCCAAACGCTACAAGTACCTGCGGCGGCTGCTGCATTTCAGACAGATGGACTTTGATTTCGCCCTGTGGCAGATGCTTTACTTGTTTACGTCACCGCAGAGGGTCTACCGCAACTTCCACTACAGGAAACAGACCAAGGACCAGTGGGCAAGGGATGATCCTGCTTTCCTGGTCCTGCTCAGTATCTGGCTGTGTGGTGAGTCTGTGCTCATCTGACCGTGTCAAAAAAAACACTTTGGTCAAGTCTTTATAACTTCTGTCTTTTCATTTCCACACCTATTTTTTTCCCTGTTTGATTATATTTAAACAAACACTGGTGCATTGTGTTTTTTTTAAATTGCTCTTTATTTGTCAGTCGAATCCTGATGTCGTTGCTGTACAATGATAACTAAAAACTCCCTGTATTTATCTGCAGTGTCAACAATAGGCTTTGGTCTGGTGCTGGACATGGGAGTCCTGGAGACTCTGAAACTGCTGCTGTGGGTGGTCTTTGTAGACTGTATAGGAGTTGGTCTGCTCATATCGACTCTCATGTGGTGAGTTTGTCTGGTTTACTGTATGATATGAAATGATTTGGAAATGAATTTATTTTCTCTGGTTACTGTAACTGAGACTTAGATTGTCCATACAACTAATGTTAAAATTAAGCTTAATTTTTTTTATTTTTTTTTGGTCTTTTCCAGGGTTATCAGCAACAAGTACCTGCTAAAACATCCCAGCAGAAATTTTGATGTTGAATGGGGCTACGCATTTGATGTTCACCTCAATGCTTTCTACCCACTTCTAGTCATCCTGCATTTTCTGCAGCTCTTCTTCATCAACCGTGAGTAGATTGTGTCTCTGCGTGATTTTTTTTTTTTTTTTTTTTATCAACGTGCCTGAAATTACATCCTGCAATTCAAGGCGTTAAATGATCTTTAGTACTCAATGAACCCTGTTTGGATTAAAGCTGCCTTAAGTCAGAGTTAGTTTGTCAGATGTTGAGTCTGTACTTACAGTTTGTTGTTTTGTGTGTTTCAGATATTGTGGTGATAAACTCAGATTGGTTCCTGGGGTACTTTGTTGGGAACACTTTGTGGCTGATTGCCATCGGTTATTATCTCTACATCACCTTCTTAGGGTACAATGGTAAGCCCCATTCACATTTAAATACACTGAGTTAAAGGAATTTAGATGTTTTTTTTTGATTGATTACTTGTTTCAGTCATTTTTGGGCTTTAGATTGTTGATTTGAAAAAAAAAATGATTCGATGATATCAGTTTGGGTTTTAGGAAACTGTAACAGGCTTTTTTTTTTCTTACCATTTTCTGACTTTTAATAAACCAAACACTTCATTGATTAATTGAGAAAATAATCAGCAGATTCATCAGTAATTAAAACACTCTATGTCAATAGAAACCCAGGAAAATAAATGTTTCAGAAGCTTTTGCACCCTGAATACAAAATCAGGACATTAACCTGAATTAGTTGGACATTTTTAGAAGTTTTAAAATGGTCAAATTTTAGACATCCAGGAAACCAACACTCGGTTTCAAAAATATGAACAGTGCACTGAGTATATTTGGGGAGAGGGGGTCATAACAAAATCAGAAGCAACACGCAGGCTGATAATTCTGCTTTTCCTACAAACTGGTGGAGAATGATTTGCACAAATTGAAGGGCCACTAGAGGGTGTCATCACAACAAAATTTAGATTTCACAGTGATGGGTGCAGCTATGATTTTCTGACAGAAAACGTATGAAATTGAGGAGTTGTGATATATGTTCTGCTGAAAGTGGATGGTGGCGCAGGTGCGGCTCTGTTCAAAGATCTGTTATTTTATCGGTTGGAGTGATTATTGTCATCTAGTGGTAAAGCAGGACGGCACCAGTGAGCACACACTGTTTGCCACAAAGAAATATACAGTCATTTATATTTCAGTATGACGTTATAGATCTGTAATGTTGGCACAGAGTATCTGCTGTCTGTAAACCATCGTCTCGTGTTATCCTCACAGCTCTACCCTTCCTGAAGAACACGGTGGTGCTGCTCTACCCTTTCGCTCTGCTCGGCCTCATCTACGTCCTCTCTGTCGCTCTGGGCTGGAACTTCACTCAGGGTCTGTGCTTGTTTTACAAGTTCAGAGTCCAGTAGAACCAGTCTGTCCCCGGGACTTGACACTAGTTGCCTCCAGGCCAACTCAAAAACCTGTTTTCAACTCAGACATCAGATCCATTTCCAGGCGTGTTCGGTCAACATCTGGTTGAGAGGGACTCGGCCTCTGGTTGGCTCTCAGTGAACCGGGACCTCTGGGTTGATTGATACTGGCTGTTGCTTGGCTCTCACTTGATTTTCTGTTTGGCTCTAATGCTGAGCTGGATCTCCAAAGTCAGTAAACAGTGTTATGTTTGGACTAGCTGCATAAACAAGGGGACAGATGAGACAAGGCTTTTATGTTATTCTTTTTGTATGATTTGTAAATAGTGCTCTGGCAGGTTGTAATATATACACAGAGGATTGTTTCTGTGAAGAGGATACATTTGGTTTGTTTCTGTGAGTTTTCATAAAAAAGACTGAAAAAAGTGAAATCCTGCTTATTGAAGAGAGGAAAGGAAAGTGGAAGAATGCGGGATGCAATTATTTTTCTCCTTCTTTTTTCTTAAAGTGTACATTCCAAAGCACTTTCAATAAAAGGTTTTATTAACTTAAGTTGCCACAGATTTACTTTCTGGAGTAAAAAATCATAACCATGCTTTGCTGTTGCTGATCCAGTCCGCACCCTCAGAAGGGGGTTTACCTTACGAGTTTTACAAGAATTGCAGTAACATTAGTGGTTTACAGTATGAAGCAGTTGGAAGGGGAGGCGCATATAGCTGAAAAAAGCTTTTGCATAAGCCATTATTATTGTATGTAGTGGAAAGATCTTATTTCTTATGGTGTAATCCTTTTTTTTCATTACACCCTCCATATATAACAGGCATCAGTGAGAGTTTCGTTTAGACATTTCTTGGCTCTGATTATAGAAAAATTGTTCAGTATGATGCAAAGCAGTTCAACAAGGGTAAAGCCTAAACATGTCGAGTATGCAGGTATTTTTTATTTTTCTGGACGTTGAATGCATATTAATCTTTGAAAAATGAATTTACTCATTCAATAACCGAAAGGGTCAAATCAATAAGAACCAGCCACACGTGTATTTTTTGTTTTGATTCGTTTAGTTGTTGCAATATTGTCACACAGATAAGTCATGCTATTTCAGTGCATCCATCAACATTTGCCTAAACTTCTCACAGTCTACTTTCTTCATGATGCTGGCCTTGTGTTTCTTGTCCAGCTGATCCAGGTAGTCCAGCACCATCATGCCTCGGGTGTAGGTCCCCTCCAACTCCACTGTCACTGCGACCTGGAGGAGGAAGAGAAGAAGTTGTGTCTGATACGGAAACGTCTGGTCTCCTTGGCTTTTTTTCTGCTGTGCAGCGGTTTTGCTGAAAAGCAAACTGCTCAGATAGGAACACACAGCTCATTTTAAAAGGATAAAAGCAATATTTTCACCTCTTCGCTTTCGGTCACCAGAGAGCTGTCGATGGCCGCAGCCAAAGCGTAGGTGTCACAGGAGTTGAACCCAGGTCCTGCCACCAGCTCCTTTTGATACCGCTCAGTCTGCACCATCTGACGCAATAACAATTCAACAACAGACATGCGTGACAGTCATTCTGAGCTCTTGTTTCTGTGTGTTGAAATGACACACTCAGGACACTGTCATACCTTCCTGGTGTGGCAGGAAATCCTCTCCATGAAATGAGCCTTGTCTGTGTCTTGGGCCAGCCAAGTGTCACAGAAAGACTGAGGGAGAAAAAGACAACAAATAATCCAAGGTGTTTTTTTTTTTTTTTCTTCCACAACACTGAAATAAGTAAAGTATGTTGTATCTCTGATCAGTTTCACGTGCTTACTGTCACCGGTCATCATGACTACCCCATAGACGGTTCAAGTTAAGCATCGCGGTTTTATTTCTCGCAACGACGTAATTACAGACCCACGGCAGGCTGTTCCTGCAGCTGAACTCCCAGGTGGCGATGTGGGTGGGGCAGGTGTAGCGGTCCAGCACGACGTAGGCAGCCTCAGGGTCGGCCACGAAGTTAAACTCTCCACACACCGTGGTGTTTCCCCTGGCTGCAAAATCAAACACACTTCCCCTCATTTACTGTATAAAACAACAGACACGACAGGTTAAATACTTACAGCGGATATTAACGCGCATGACGTACACTCAGTGTTTCCTCCCATGATGTAGAGCGCCTTCAGTTTCTCGGGGAAGGAAGGGTCCAGCTTAACAGCGACGGCCAGGTTAGTTAGGGGCGCCGTGGCCACTAGAGTCACCTGTAGACAGTTCGAGAAAGTATGGACAACAGAAGCCCAACGTTCACATGGGGGAAAGAAGATTTTTAAACCACTGCCTAGTTTTTATTTTTCACTAGAACAATCCATAGTTTTAATATTGTTAAATGAGTAAAAATGACAAATCATTAGGTGTCAAGTATCAAATTAGGGTTAGTGTAAGATCATACACTGACTAGCATAGCTGAATTGTTCCCTTTATTTCAAATGCTAAAAGCCTGTGACGATATATGAGATTTAACATCTACCCACCTCTCCAGGGTTCTCATTGACAAGCTTGATCATGGCCTGCACAGCTTTTTCCTTCTGCAGCAGCTCCAGCCCTGGAGCGTCTGGGTCTGGGGCGTCGCCCAGTCCGTCCTTGCCATGAAAATCTCCAGCGTGGAGTTTTCGAGCCAGCAGGGGCTCTGCACAGCCACGGTAGACGGGGATCTGTGTCGTGGGAGGGGTTTACTTTTACGGGCATGATACGCGTGCCGGTGCCACAGCCGCACACGAGGAATCATCGTTACATCATACACAGGCTTTCCCATGCTGTTTTCCCCATCGACATACTCACATCCAGCCTGTTGCAGACTTTCAGGACCCGCAGCGTGTTCTTGCAGGCATGGTCCAGTGTGGTGTTGCCGTGGCAACAAGTGATCCCCAGGATCTCCACGCTGGGGGCTGCGAGGGCCACCATGATGGCCTGAGCATCATCCACCCCCGTGTCCACATCAATGATCAGCTTCTTCTTCATCCTACCTGAGAGAAATGGAAGAAGAAGGAGGAGGGTGTGTATTCAGACAGTTGCGACATGAATTAGATTTTCCCTTGAAACACCCACAAGGATGTAACCAGTGTGCCGGTGGGGGTTTGTGCACGTTGTTGGTTGATACATTCTTGATCGATCAAACTCTTCATCGTGTTAAATCAGTCGCCTGTCAAAAAAAGTTTCAGCAGTAAGTTTGATCTTTTTCCAACGTGCACAACACTAATAATGGTAAACTTCTCTCTGCTCCTCTCTGCTTTTTGTAGTGGGAAGTGGGAAGGTTATGCAACATCCAAAAAGAGATGTGCAGATATGTCAACAAGATTTTAAGGATAGAACCGATTTATTGAAGTTACATAGCAGTGTTTAGTCTCCTCCTCCGCTAACTAGAGCTACTTTTATTCTATGCTTTAAAATCTATTCTTGTGTTATGTATTGTTGATAGTTTTCATTTCTAATGTACACCCCTTTGTCCCGATTTAGCCTCGATTAGCCCCGATTGCCCTTTTTGATTGAATGGGCTACATCCTCACACAAACCAGTTAGATGATCGAGTAAAAGCCTCACCTGGCGATCGCTTCTCGACAGACGTCGACTGCTTTCTGCTTCGTGAGCGGAGCGGCAGCTGCTGACTGTTTGTTAACGCGGCCTTGGCCAGCAGCCTTTTGTAAGCCAGAAGCTCTGAGGCGTGTCCCGTGCAAGAGGCAGAAAAGGGGAGATCGAGATCGAGTTACAACCACTATTTTGAAGAAAACTTCCATCTCCCATCGGAGGAACTATGTGAACGGCTCAAGACCTGTACTCTAGATTGGTTTTTCATTTGAGTGACAGTTGAAAGAAGACAACTAAAGATTGGAATCTCCCACGGGACACAGACAGCCAGTGTTTTTCAGCCAGTCTCAACTTTTTCAACTAACAGCAGTCCGAAGATAAGGAATTACAAAAATACTGCAGCAGGAGTCAACAGGAAATAGCTAAAACTGAGGGGATTTTCTAGTTGTCCAGGAGAGAAGTCTGTACAACATGTGTTGAGATACCGTTCAGACGATTTATATATAAGTTGGTTTCTTTTCCAGTGGGGGGAACTAAGACTATTAATTCACTCCTGACTGAATCCGTTCGATCCCTATGCATCTGACCAAGATCCGATTTTGGCTCAAAACTTTCTACTTTCTCTAATGTAATAAAAACAGAAATTTTAAAGTGAGAGTTTTGCACACAGGGTTTCAACGGATGGAATGTGGCATGAATATTGGTTTTGTGCATTGTGTAACACCGTCATGTTAAAGCATGAAAGGCTCAAAACCGTGAAAAACCAGTGACAGACCAAGTACAAATAAATTATCTCAAACATCGCTTATCCACGTTTAACAGTCAGTAAAACATTGAAAAAAAAGTTGATATTTTTCATCAGAAGAGCCATTTTTATTTATTTTAGATGAACCAAATTCATGCCCTCAGCTTGTTAGTTTCTTTCTACTTCAGTGAATTCACGAGCATTTGCTTGAACTTCTCCATATCGACTTTCTTCATGATGCTGGCCTTGTGTTTCTTGTCCAGCTGCTGCATGTAGTCCAGCACCATCATGCCCCGGGTGTAGGCCCCCTCCAACTCCACTGTCACTGCGACCTGGAGGAGGAAGAGAAGAAGCTGCCGCAAAATGATCTGAGCTGAAGTGTTCTGAGCTTCGCGCGGATTAAAAAGCAGGAGTCGCTCACCTCTTCGTCCTCTGTAATAAACTTGTCCGCGATGGCCGCCACCATGGCGTAGGTGTCACAGGAATTGAACCCTCCTCCTTCTGTGATTTCCTTTTTATAGTCTGCTGACTGAGCTTTCTGCAAAAACAATAAATGTTTAGACTTGTCGGCCAAGGCATAAGGAGACTGAGGAGCAGCTGCCACTGGAGGCCCCAAAAAACATCTATGGGTTTCTTATATCAGGATTAAGATAATTGAGAAATTGTAACTAGCTTTTACTGGCCCATTTTGCGGCGGGGCTGAAAGGGTCATTCTGCTTAGAGCCCCGATAAAGGCTTGCGCTGACCCTGGCGACCATTTTGGAAATCCCAGGAAAATATAATTGAATAGTGCAACCTTTGATGGATTTTAAAACATTTGGATAACACCTGACTTGCAGGAGGACAGCAAGACTAGTGAGAGCACAGTAACCCTACTGATAACATTGCATAAATATCTATTTGTGCGAACATGCTTGGATTCACTGGTGGTATTGTATAACCTTCCAGTTAAGGAAATGGTGTGAAATGTACCGATTTCATGATGCTTTTTGTCAGTTTTGCTAGTTTCACCACAACTTGACAATTTCCTTCTCATTACCACTCTCACCGTCATTGAAAGGCGCGAAATCTTTTTCATGAAGGCGGCCTTCTCCGTTTTTTCGCCCAGCCACTGGTCACAGAAACACTGAGGGGAGAAAAACATTGAGTGATCAATGTACGAATGAAGTCCATCAACTCATCATAAAAAGGGCCTTTCTACATCACTTTTAACATGTTACTTTAAACAGCGCAGCAAGTCTTTGCTCTGTTAGTTTAAACTTTATTGTTTTGTAAATCCAAGCAATCCTTGGGTTAAAAAAAGAAACTGTTCTTCAGATAATGCTAACTGTCCATGATTATATTTAAAGCAACGAAGGGTTAAGGTCGCTCTTCAAGTTGTGTTTTTTCAGCCTCACCCACGGCAGGCTGTTCCTGCAGCTGAACTCCCAGGTGGCGATGTGGGTGGGGCAGGTGTAGCGGTCCAAAACCACGAAGGCAGCCTCAGGGTCGGCCACGAAGTTAAACTCTCCACACATCGTGGTGTTCCCCCTGGCTGCACACAATCATCGTTCTCGTAACGCAAGTGCAGAGATGCAAATCACAGGAGAAGAACCGAAGATATAGCCCACTGAATGTATATTTCAAAGCTAAGGACAGATGACCTACAGTCAGTGTTTCCTCCCATGATGTAGAGCGCCTTCAGTTTCTCGGGGAAGGAAGGGTCCAGTTGCACTGCGACAGCCAGGTTAGTGAGAGGGGCCATGGCCACGAGAGTCACCTGTAGACAGCAACGGAAAAGCAACACATTTTTTCATTTCGCATCATCTTTTAATGGCTCTGTTGGACATATTGGTAACGAGAGAGGAGGCTGATGTTGCTGGTCAAAAGTTCTGGAATGAAAATAAACCCTAGCAAGATGTTTGATAAAGCAGACTGTAGTCCTGTAGAGCTGTTATGGTGAAGATAGTGTGTGTGTGTCCGTGTGTCCTTGCGTTTGTCTCACCTCTCCAGGGTTCTGTTTCACAATCTTGATCATGGCTTGCGCAGCTTTTTTCTTCTGCAGCAGCTCCAGGCCTGGAGCATCCGGGTCTGGGACGTCACCCAGCCCGTCCTTCCCGTGGTAATCCCCAGCGTGTTGTTTACGGGCCAGCAGCGGCTTCGAGCAGCCACGATACACTGGGATCTGTAGGACACGATAGGGTTGCGCTTCATACAACATCATGGGTGAAGTTCAAACTTTCAAACCCCCTAAATCCAACCACTCGATCCCCAACCAAGCAGAGGGAACCGCCGACACACAGTCACCCATTACACTCACATCCAGCCTGTTGCAGACTTTCAGGACCCGCAGCGTGTTCTTGAGGACGTTCTCCAGGGGTGTGTTGCCATGGCAGCAGGTGATCCCCAAAATCTCCACATCGGGGGCTGCGAGGGCCACCATGATGGCCTGAGCATCATCCACCCCTGTGTCCGCGTCAATGATCAGCTTCTTCTTCATCCTACCTTAAACGAGAGGGAAAAGTTCCCCTGTGAAGTGTGGTAGTTTCTAATAATACACACAGGTCTGGAGATAATGTTCACTGGTTGCTCGTTCATGGATTGTAGTCTATTGGAGCAGTGTTCCTGTTTAATTAAAGTCAAAAGCTGCTCTACTGGTTCACCAATGGTGGCTGAGAGAGCTCAAGGCAGTGGAATTTACGAGCCCACACGCAAATGGATAGGTTTAAGCATGCCACGGTTTTTTTTAAAGGAAATATACAGCATAATTAAAGTTAAAAGTTACAACTTGACAGAAAGTAGTTGCTTAAGACTGCAGTAACAGTCTTCAATTGTGTCCACAGTTGTACAGCGATGCAGCAAGACACGAAAGATGTATTTTAAAGAGGTTCGGCATCTCGAGCCTAGGGTATAAACGAAAGCACCGTACCGCGGGTTGGAAACAACAATTGTCGGCGCAGCATGGGGCATGTGATGCGATCAACCTGAGTTTTAAGCTTTTTTAAGCACATTTTTTTCCCCGTTGCTCAAAAGACTTCGCGCAAACCTTTATAAGCCACGCCAGACATGTATAAGACTTACAGTTAAACACTTGAAACGTCTTGTAATGATAATAATATCGTTAATACAATAATATCATAATAAGCATAATGCACGTAGATGACAGAAACAGATGGTAATAACTTTGTTTTTTAGAACCATTTTTTTTTTTTTGGGTGTCCTTCCAGTACTCGGTTCATACTAATACCTTCAACGTTAAATGTCCATTCGTTTGAAAATGGCCTATAATTGCAGTAAAATGTTAAGTCCCCACCTTGAGAGTCCTCAATCCTCAATCCTGGAGCAGCAGAAAGTGCACATGCAGTACGACGGTAACTCCGTCGAACATTTTGCACAGCTTCAGCCAGTGCGTGTGGTGTGGCCAAAAAAAACAAACAAACAAAAAAACCCCAACTGACGCCCACGTCGCAATCGTTAATCTCGCTGCAGGATGGTGCGAGTCTGATCTCCGCAGAGTCGTCGAGCCCGTTGTTGGCGGCAGCGGCGGAGCGGCGACGGGGGGGGGGGCAAGTCCTTAACCTGGGATCCGCCCGCCAGGACGCCAGGTTTAGCAAGGTTTCCACTGCGGGACTCGAACCGCGGCTAGTTATGACCAAAACCATCACGATTATGCATGTGATTTATAGATGCATATTAAAAAACCCCACCCACGTTAGTGACACTGGTTGCCGGGGAAGCAAAGGGTTGTATTTTAGGAGAGGTAACTTGCAAGAACAGGAAGATAATGGGGTTAAATTTGCACTGAGTCGGGACCAGCGCCCCCTGAGCCGGTATCCTTCGGCGAAAGTCTCTAATTCAGTCACTCGGAGCCTCTTTTCTCCCCTAATTTTCCCTCCTTCCTCCAGAGAAAGAGAAAGAGAGCAAAGCTTATCTGTTTGAAAGCATTTCTTGTCACTCTGACTTAACAGAAAGATGCCTTTACAGTCCACCTGCTGTAAAAAATGTTGACGACTTTATTATGATAAGAAGAAGGAAGGAGGGAAAAAAAACACAGCAGGTGCGGAATGTTATCGTCTTTAATAGTAAAAATAAAGAATAAACAGTACAAATGTTATTGCTTTTATACATTGTGGTAGTTGGATTTGTTCACCTTCACCTTACCGTGACTGATTTTCTTTAGGACAAAATACTAATATATTATGATATCGTTTATTTAGCATGAATCCTGGAGCAGCGGCTTTTTTTTTTTTTTTTTTGTTAAACCCAATTAAAACTCCGCGTCCTTGTTTGAAAAAACAAAACAAAAAACAGTCCACTTCAATCAGGGGTGCCCTGCGGCGCTCTCCCCTCCTCCCCCTCCTCCCCCCGCGCCCTGCGCGTCGGTGCTGGGCTTGGCCAGGTTGGCCCTGACCCGAGCCTGGTCCACGGCGTCCAGCAGATTTTTGGAGTCGAGCGCGAGGGTGTGCGCGGCCGCCAGCATCTGCCGCTGGCACTCCTCCCTCAGGGTCGTCACGAGGTTCTGCTGGGCCAGGCGCATCTTGCCGATCAGCTCCCCCAGGTCCTTGTTCAGCAGCTTCTTGGTGCCCTCGATCTGGGACGGAGAGTGGAGAGACGATCACGTGACACGGTGCGGTCAGGCCTCAGTTTCTCCGTAATGACAAGAGTTGGAGAAGTTACACAGACGAGAGTCGGTCTGTGCAGAATTCAGGTACTTAAATGCTGTGTTCTTGAAATGTAATGTGCGGTTATTTCGATGCATTTATGTAAAAGGTCTCCTGGTTTTTGGTTTTTAGTAGATTTTTACCCAATAAAAATCCCGGATTTCAACGGCAGCAGAATAGTTTAAAGTGATTTTTTTTCAGTCCGCAAGCACCCAAAAGTAAACCAGCTAAACCCCCTGCATCAAGAGCTTCTCCGAAAATCTTCTGAAAAAAAAAACAAAAAATAAACTGCTAGTGATGCGCTGTAATGTGAAATCCTGCACCGACGCGGATAAATCAAACGATGGGCGGTGCACCTACCTCGGCGGTGACAGAGCTGTGCAGCGAGGGCAGGATCTCATCAACGCTGCGAATCAGGCCGCGGAGAGTGACGCCCACCGTCTGAGGGTGGACGAGGTGGGAGAGGTAAATGATCGAGGAGGAAAAGAAGAGATAGAGATGCAGCGGCGGTCCCCTCGCAGACCGCGCGCGGAAGGGGACCTACCTTGACAGCGTTGGGGTACTCGGCGGCGGGCAGGTGGCCGACGTCGTTCTTCAGCTGGACCACCTGCTTCACCATCAGCATGACGCCGGTGTACACCTGATCCCCCGATCGGTCCAGCTCGGCCGTGGGACGAGGCTGCGATTGCAAAGCGACACCACTGCCTCAGTTTCCCGTGACCGCGTGCGACAAATAAAGCTACACTTCAGTGCTTAAAAAAAAAAAAAAAAAAAGCCAGCTGGACGAAACATCCAGTTTTTTAGTCGTATTTACAGCTTTGATTGTGTTTTCTCAAGATTTTTCTTTCTTTTTTTTTTTTTACCTGTGCGACTGGAGGAGGCGTTGGGGGCTTATCTGGAGGACCTGACACACACACACACACACACACAGAGAAAAAGCTGCATGTCTGCTCATTTTACACACACACACACACACACACACACACACACACACACACACACACATTCACATTTTCTGTACATAAATATGACGCCGTCTAGATGGCGCAATAACGTTTCCCGCACTTCTCATACAATATCCGGTGAAGTCTGCTCTTTAACGTCTCACATTTCACATCCATTCTCTGTCTCGTCATATATTGTTACTGGTGTACGTGCCACCTCCGCGCTGCAGTCAATCTCCCGGACGCATTCGCGCAGCGCGTCTCTATTCACACACTCCGGTAAGTTGGGCAGAGGCTCTACTTTTCGCGCGCACCCTACTTTCTTTTCCAGGGGAGTGTCCAACACCGGAGGGAGCTTCGGGGCTCGGACATCGCGAGTGTAAACGGGTTAGGAAGAAAAAAAAAAAAATCAAAGCTTGTTTGAGGTGGGCTACCGGATGAAGTGGGGTCCCTTGGAATGGACTCACCGTTTTCTGGGCTTTTTTCAGGAGGCTGCAAAGACAGAGAAGAAAACGTGAATTGGCCTAAAAAGGTTTCTGTTACCAAACTTCAGGGCAGGCTGTTACTGTCAATTTCCTTTACATTACTGGGGAAATTCAAACATTTAAAGACATGTATGCACCATCGGTGATGAAGTCTTTATTCGTTACTGCCACTGTGTGGACAAGAAATCACCCGCACAAGCTCCATACTGTCTCAGGTAGACTGGGTTACCTACTGCAGTCCCACTCGTGTGACAACACTGGTTATTTGTACCATGAAAATCTTGCAGAGTGCTTTAAATATCGAATAAGTGTGTGTGTGTGTGTGTGTGTGTGTGTGTGTGTTGTGTGTTGACATTGTACGTTAAAAGAGGCAGAAAACCAAAGTTAACAAGTAGCGGGGAATTTTTCTCAGGGGTGGATCGACCAAACCCACAGTTATAAGGCCAACATCTGGCATACTGCGTATTTCCAGGTGTGCTTCCGCCACCTAGGGGCCAAAAAAAGGGACTCACACGGCACTCAGATTTACACAAGAGGAAGTAAAAAGAAGACGACGAACCTTGAATTGCGAATCCAGTCGGACGACAGGATCCTACAGGGAAACACAAAAGGATCAGTGGTTGCGTCTGCGTGACATGTCAGGAGGTTTCGGTATTGTAATGTGTAATGACACGTGGAGTCCCGGTTTGGTCATGGCAGCCCCCCCCATGGCAGTCTGAGCCTGTAAACACTCACAACTCATATTTCATAACATCTAGTCAGACACATCATGTGCTTGCCAAAGATCTTCCCCATATCGGACATCTCACTCTCTCTCGGCCATCCTTCTGTCACACCCTTAAGGCCGCACACTACTTCTCCATGTGTTCAGCAGTGAAAGGCACGCTCTACTCTGACATCTGACGCTAGAGTGTGTGTGTGTGTGTGTGTGTGTGCCCGTGATCTCTTACCAGTTGTTTTTCCTCCTGCTCCAGCCACTGTTTATCCATCAGCATCTCTCTTCTCTGTCTTTGTAACGTGTTCTCCACTTGCGCTCTCTCCTTCTCCCACACTGGCCTGCTGTCCCTCTCTGTTGCCTACACACACACACACACACACACACACACACACACACACACATCCTTTAAATGTACCAATTTAAATGTACCTGTTTTTTGCTTAGTTTGAAATATGGCAGTATAACTTAGGGGTTTGTATTCATATCATTTTTGTGGTTTGTGCAGCCTTTACTCATTTTCTACGAAATGAATTTGCTTTTTAAAACTGACTTTTTCCCCTTCAAGTCTGAACTCACACTCAAGTCACGAGTTCAGGCAGTTTACCTCCATTTCATTGCTCAACTAAGCTAAGTTTTTACAGTCTGACCTAAAAACCTCTACTACAGCTGCCTTTGCAGAACATGACTCAATAGCAAACTTCCCTCTCATGTCTTGATATAATCTGGGAACTTTGGTTATTGTGTTGTATGTTATATAAAGCAAACCCATAGCAGCATCTTTACTATATCATTTTCAGCATTATATTTTTTGAATTTGTCACAGCAGGGGATTGAAATGGCTCAGTTTGAACTAAATTCGGTCAGCCAGGAAATACACTGCATGTACATGTGAGTGCACGCTATAGTATATTCATGTCTATGAGCATGTCACTTTGCGTGTGTGTGTTTGGAGACCTGTGTGTGTGTGGTCCGGTAAAGGGTGCCGCCTTGTGCTCTGGATGGCTGGTGAGAGAGAGAAAGAGAGGATGAGTCATGTATTAAAGGGCTGCCAGGTGAAAAAAAAACAAAAAACCACAGCCTCTAGTTGTCATACTGGAGGTTGCCAGCCGTATTCATTACTGTTCGTTTGGATCCCCCTCAGGGTCCACATTAAAAGTCTGCAGGAATTTTCACACTTAGCTCTGGTGGCTGCAGAAGATTTGTAACGCAACCGCAGAGTCAAGGCCGCAGTTTTACGCGACATTTAAAACTTTCTGTGACACCACAAGATTGTATCTGGTCTTTTACCCAACAGGCCTGACCATTTTGAATTTCACACCCAAGCTTATCTGACTGCAGGTGCAGGGACAGTTTGCATGGTGCGTGTAGTACCTTAGGTGGAGGGTCTGTGTGGTTGGAGTTAAAGGCTTGTAGGATGGGGCGTGACCAGTCTGGCTTCACATCCTGCTCCTGCTCCATCTCCATCCTGTGGATCTCACTATCAAATACACACACATCAGTGAGTATGTGTAATGGTCGCCTAGTGTCAAATTTATAAGGGAAAATAACATTTACTATTCATAAAATCATATCTCGATTTCTCATGGTCTTCAAAGGTGAGGTTGGATTTTTCAGTTACTCTCCATCACCACCCAGTCTGGTGGGGGACAGTTTCACAATCAAAACGTTTTCAAAACTTTCCAAACTCAACCTTTAAAATCTTAGTTGCTAAGTGAATGAATTATGAGTGTGGTATTATCTCATAAAAGTACTCGCAGGTGTTAAAAGATGAAGGAAAAAAAACTCTGAAGTGGGAAGAGAAATGAGAAATAATACGTGTGTGTGCAGGCGTGTGAGTGTGTACCTGAAGGAGCAGACGAGCTGGCTGAAGCTGGGCCGGGCGTCCGGCTCGTAGGCCCAGCAGCGGGCGAGCAGGGAGTAGACGGTGGGCGGACAGCGCTGCGGTTTGGGGAGGCGAACTCCAGACTCCAGCTGGTTGATCACCTGCCCGTTCTCCAGCCAGAAGAACGGCTGCTGGGCCATTGAGAAGATCTCCCACACACACACACCTGGTTGAACAGACACACACACACACACACACACACACACACACCAGCTGTATTGTCTTG
This sequence comes from Xiphias gladius, assembly GCF_016859285.1. Taxonomy (NCBI): domain Eukaryota; kingdom Metazoa; phylum Chordata; class Actinopteri; order Istiophoriformes; family Xiphiidae; genus Xiphias; species Xiphias gladius. Next base: position 7,101,268 of record NC_053412.1, read on the forward strand.
TATCACACTGAAAAGATGTTTTATCTTCCTTCATTTGCTTATTGAGTCTGGCATGTGCCATCAGAATGACTCACCCTAATTCTTGATAATTTTTGCAACAATGGGTTTGTGATTTCGCAAGGAGGTAAACAAAGGCAGGGTTGTGATCTCCAGCCGACAACTGCTGATTTTGTAGCTACCTCATATTAGTTTTTCTGTGACATGGCTGGAAAAAGCTCATTTTTAAATGTTTACGTCTCACTCATTCCGCAATGAGAACAAGTCTAGGGTCTTAAATGCGCACTTAAAGGCTACAGGAATAGCACTAAAAGACAGAAGCTAAAGCTACATGTCTCAAGACAAAAGTCGTATCGCATGATGACGTGTGCAGCTTATGTTAGAGCACATTGTCACAGTATCGCCAGCCCTAATTAATTTTCAATTACCTTTTTGCTGAGTTTTTTAATCTATCATTTCATTTCAATTTCATGAATCACTTTATACATGCTTTTCAAAGTTTATTATTTTATCCGACACTGCAAAACCCCCTACAGTCTGTGATATACAATCTATATTCTACAGTAACTCTGGGGGCACAGTTCATCCTCCATATTTACATACATGTAAGGAACAAAATACTGGAAGCACATCCCAGTATAATGCAATCCACCACAACTCCCAGCCTCTAGAATTATGATTCAACTCCTCTGAGCTGGTCTAAGTGAAAAGCACACAGTGTGTTGAGTGCACGTTTTTTTGTTTGCGTTCAGACACCAGAAGAGAGGCGATGAAAATCTGCACGTGCGTGTCGAAGAGTGTGTTCCTCACCAAACATCCAGACATCACTGGCTGTGGTGAAGCGTCTGAAGTTGATGGATTCAGGTGCCATCCATTTGATGGGTAATCGACTCACCGAGGCTGCACATGAAAGAGAGATATTTCATGAGAAATAGACGTGGAGACTTATCTTTGGTTCTATAAAGACTGAAGTACTGTGCATGCATGCTAAAGTTAAATTGTGCCCAAAATGAACTTCTATCTCTAAAAAAAGGAAAGAAGAGGCAAGTTTTGATACACGTGAAATAGTTTCCTCTACACTGTAGTTCTCTGAAATGTTAACCACAGACATTTGTGTCTAAGTGTGTGTGTGTGTGTGTGTGTGTACCTTTATAATACTCATGTTCGTCAATGTAGCGAGACAGGCCAAAGTCGCCGAGCTTGACACACTCAGGCGACGCCACCAAGACATTTCTCACCGCTATATCTCTACAGCACACAGACAGAACAGAAACCAGACAGGAGCCAAATGATGAGACTAAGAAAAAAGAAACAGTTCACACCAAAATAAAATCTCATACATATAATGAGGTCGAATATTAAGTATCTCAGTAAATATCTGCAGACGCTTCACATTTAAGCAGAATAACAAGGCCAGTGCACCTGGAGAGAAATGGTCTTTTAACAAATACAAAGCTCATTTTCATCTGCATGTCAAATGCCCTCTCTGCCTGTTTTTATGTTTGTTGGTTTTTTCCTAAAGGAAACCTGTCACCGATACACAAGGCTTTGTTACCTGTGCACCATGTTGAGTCCCTCCAGGTAAGCCAAGGCTTTGCAGATTTGCAGACAGTACAGGATTAACGTTGGTCCGGTCACGATGTACTGCTCCTCCACGAGATAGCTCCCCAGCTGTCAGGGAAACAAAAACATCTGCTTTCTACGACATACGGAATAAGTTGCATTCACACTCATCTTGAGATTAAAACTTCCCAATGTGTTAGTTACGCAACATACTCGTTTATTAATACACATAGAAACACAAACACAAACCTCTCCATGTTCATACAGCTCCATGACAATCCAGACAGGATCGACCTCAATGACTCCGATGAGACGCACAATGTGGGGATGATAAAGATTTTTCATCAAGCCTGCAATAGACAGAGCAATACACCTCTGATCAATCAAATATCACATTTTGAGGATTTATTGATACCGGAGAAAGAAAGAGGCAGACTGCCGAAGAGCAGGCATTTGAAGACACAAGTCGTGCTTGCTGTTTGAAGCTTTATTTTCAGTGTTTCTTGGCATTTTATTAGCGGAGTAAAAAAACAACTAAAGAGCCGCACGTTTCCCTCAGCAGTTGGTGGAGGCCAAAACAGAGCGAAACAGAGACTAAACATTGGACTTATATTCATCAGAATCCAAATGAATGCTATTGTTGCTCTGTGACAACTGAATGTGGATGTACAAACTGTCAATTGTTTGCTGACTCTTTGCATATTGATAATATATCAGGTGTTGTGTTTACGCCCCTCTGAGAGTATAAAAAATAGCATCAATGAATGCAGCTTTTTTAACACAGTTTCTCGAAATCGCTCATTTGTTTTCTACACCCGCACTTTGTCAGTCAGCTCTGGAGACATATGTCTCTTGTGTCTCATGCTGAGGCTGCCGTTGCCTCCAGTCTGAACTTTTTCACTAAGCCACAACCACGCACACGACCGCGCAACAGGAAGTCAACTACAGCAATGTTTTGCCTGATGAAACATGCAAAACCCTGAAATGTTCCAAACTCAGATGCTCCACTCTTCTATTCTTACACTTTGGTTTTTATATTTCTTGTTTCTCTTTTATGTTTTCTGTGACTAAAGAAACGATCAGTCGTATTTTCATGTGTATAAAATGATGCTACTAAAGGGATTTAACCTGTAACTAGTGAAGGAAAAGTTTTACATTTCCTGTTTTACGAAGATCTGGCAGGCTTTACAGTTGCTTTGCAAAAACTGTGAGAGCTGAATGTGCACCAATAAATTGTTTCGAAAGGAAATAATCACTGCAACAGCCTCGTACTCACCAGCTTCACTGAGAAATTTCTCCTTTACGTCAGCTGAACAGTCCTTACATGTTTTGATAGCCACACGGATCCTCTCCCCTGTCTGCAAACACACATTCACACATGCGTTACATTCACCGTGACGGTGCATTGTCACGGGTTCATTCAGATTTTAGCATTATTTAGCATTACTTTTATTCTCAGTGTGATATTTGGTAGTGAACTGTGCTGATATGGCGACAATAGATGAACTCACTGGGCTTTTATACACTCCATCATGAACCTCTCCGAAGAATCCCTCACCTAAGATCCGACCCACAACAACGTCATTTCTGGATATCCTGTGTTTGTCTGGACACATACACATTAAGAAAAACGGAGAGATACAAATATTTCTATAATGTATCGATGTTTTTGATGAAACTTTTATCTATACAGGCAAATTAATGTTTGGAAAACTGAAATTAAAGTTTTAAATGGGTGTTTTTGTCTTTCAAAATCACCACTTTAATACCACCTGTGCTCCTTTTCACATTATTGTGCTGCATTCAGGTACCTCAAGTAAACAAAGGCCTTGAAGGATTAGGAAATGCAGGGGAGTTACATGCTAAAAACCTCTGCAGGAACTTTGGGGAAGAAAGAGCTCAGATGTCGGTGTTCAAACCACTATAGAAGGCTATCTTAGCTCCACCCTAATGTAGAACCAGTCATGTGTTTAGGTTGAAACTGAAACTCGTTGAGAGGCATGGCAGAAATAAAAGCATGTTAACACTAACAACAAAAAAAAAAAAAAAAGGGAAACTACATGTTGTTTAAGTGTAGGAAGGAAAACACATGTAAAATTGAAATGAAACATGACAGCATTGTTGCACAATTTCATACTTTTCGTGGCTGTGTCAGAGGTGTTGGTTCAGTAAAGGGTAATTCTTGAGTGTAGTTTTGAAAATGTTAGCCTTCCACCGCCGTTCCTTAAAAAATTCTTTTTTTCTTCTGAATTTGGCCTATGTTGTAATGTTTTTCATCATATTTCTTTTTCAAGGAAGCAACAAGCACCCGGAAGGAGCTGATTTAGTTAAGATCGGCCTGCTCTTAAAGTTTTTTTCTTTTCATTATCTCCACCATCGACGATCAAAATAACACAAATGGTGAAATTTCTTAAAATTTTAAGTCAAACACTACTCACCCCCAGAGTCTGCTGTGCCGTCTGGAATCTCAGCATAAATATCAGAGCCTGAAGTTAAAGAAAAAAGTTGAAATTAAAAGTGTTTGCTTTGCATTCGTACTTCTGCGTAAGGCCACCACCAAAACAAAAAAAAGAACATGAATCATTGTTGGTTAGTCCATGTCAATTACTGCTCAGCAGAATGTAAAAAAAACTGATGTAAGCAGAGTGGGTACACAGCTCAAATTTAAACAGAATCAATATTATGATATCAGTGACTTTATAAATTAGTCATTAGTCTTACTCAAACCTCTATCAGGACCACTGGGACCACCACTGGAAGAGAGAGAGAAAACATTTATTCTTTAAAGCAAGCAGCCAATGACCTTTTGGTCAAGCAGAGGCAGAAATATGAATAGATAACCAGAACTTAAAGGAGGAGGAAGATGTGTAAAAAAACAAAAAAACTCAAAAGCTACAGCAATGTTTCCGGCAATTTACCACTACAATGGAAAAAACAAGTCTGAGTGTGTCATTTTTTTAGCAGCATTTAAGAAACTTTACTTTCCAGTATGATTCATCACACTTACTGTTTGGGGATGTCAGGAAGTTTCAGTCTTGTGTCTCTCCCTGTAAGAACCAGAGTTTCGGTCTAGTTGCGATTTTATGTCAAAGGCTTAGAAAACTCAAAAGGAAGATTTCAGGTTTTCCTACCAGCTGTAACATATTAGGCTCTGTTTTCATTGTTGAAAAATAGTGAGTAAAATGAGGACGCAGCCTCATTGCCACACAGCTCGACAGGGGTCCAACAGGGTGAGCAACATGACAACAAACAGTTTTTAATAAAAGGCCTTAGCTTAATTGTATCATTTAAACCAGTTATTTGAGGTGAAAAAGAAAGGGAATGCACCTGAAATCCTGTGAATTCGGTGTTTAACGTCACCATAAGCCGTGGAAAATAAAAGCCAAAAGTACAAAAGTAAATCACAGGTTGTTAAAAAATAGAACTGGCCGGGGTCTATGTAGCCAATGTGAAAACTGCTGGACTGTTTAATATCTTCAGACTGAGATTGTTGCATTATTGCATTACATTCTGACCCGTCAAGATTATTATTCTCGTTCCATGTATACACATTATTGTCACTGTACCTTTGCTGGGTCTGATAATGAGCGAGCTCTCGGAGATGCCGCCCAGTCGACAGTAGCCGTCAATCAGGTCGGCCATGTTCTCCGCCACAGCCAGGGAGGAGGTGTTCACTGCCAGCGGCTGGGGGGGGTTTAACACACACGATATTTCATTGTTGCTTCAACTTGAAAAGCTTTGCACCTTGACCTCAACTGACTCTTCAGTCCAGAGCACATTTGTGAATGTGTGAAAAGCAAAGTGGTCTGAAGCAGGGGGAGGCAGCTAGCCTGGCCCTGTCCAAATATCAAAAAAAAAAAAAAACATCCTCAAGAGAAAGTCACTGCAACCGTCCGAGAAATAGTTCCTTGCCAAACTACACATTTCATTTTTTACACTTTTTTTGTGAGGATTAAACAAAAATTGTATTTAAACAAACAAAGCTAATCGGCTGCTGGCTGTAGTATCATATTATCGTGCAGACACGAGAATGGTATTTATCTTCTAATCTAACTTTCAGCAAAAAAGCAAATAAGCACATGCAAAACCAGGAAGTGCACCGATACCTGCTTTTCTCCCTCTATGTGCACAGTGAGCAGAGCCCGACCGTCACTCCCTGCGGAGCAGGAGATACTGCGCACCTGAGAGAACGCAGCCAGACAGATGGGCTGCAAAAGAGACTAAGATGTAAAACTTAGAAATAAAGAAAGAATAAACAGGGAAAGGGATTCTGTGACACTTGTTTGTAATTATGCATCTCAGCGTATCCTGTCGTCTCGCGTGTTGTATGGCATACGGTTTCTTTCCACAATATGACATATGGCAAAAAACAAAACGAAAAAAATCAACATCAACAAGCATTTAAGAAAAGCTGGGAGGAATTCAGTTTAAGCTCACGGTTGAGTTCTCAGTATGCTGACTGATGCCTTCCGGGCCGATGACCAGGTCTATTGTTAGACTCCAGCCGTGCTGTAGTCGCAGGAAACAGACAAACAAACACACACACACACACACACAAGAATAAAATGTATGAACATGGGGCCAATATTTGCTTTTATTAAAAACCCTCTAACGCAATTCTTGTGCGTCAAAGAGTGCACACACAGCAACGGGACACAAACAGCAGAGAAGCCACAGCAGTGTTATGAGGAGAGATTTTACTCAGCGGTCTATAAATCTGTGGTCTGTCATATAAAGGTCACAGGTCAAAGTCAGACTGGTCAGAGGCATTTTCTACTTTATGAGAACAGAACCTTTTTGGAAACAGCAAGTTCTTCAAAAACGACGTTTACCATAGAAAACGAACAGGGGATGACCACTCATCTGTTTTTGAGGGCCATCTCATTGTCATCAGGCCTCGTGAAAACGCGTGCTTTCATCAGACTCTCAAACACTCACCACCAGCTGGCAGGCGAAGCTCTCCTGTGTGTAGCTGTAGCACTGAGCCACAGTGGTGAAGAACCTGTCCATGGCCTGGTCCTGCTTCAGGGTCGAGTAGCCCTGAAACGTCTGCTGGATCAGCCGACGCAACTGCTTGGGCTGACACGCACGCACACGCTGAATTAGCTGAGCTCATAACACATCGCGTAACTTCAACGTGAAGATTAATTCGGGTTTTAGGCAGACGGAATAAACATTCAAACCAGGCGATTGAATGTAAAGCGGCTGCTCCGCCGCCCTACCTTCATGCTATCAATCAGCTCTCTGGGAAAGAACAGGTCCAGCCCCACGTCCTTCCTAGTGGAGGAGAGTCAGACCATGAAATAAGTCTAATTTTTCAAAAAACAACCAGAGCCAGATAAGCAAACTCCACAACAGGACAGGGCCGGGACTCAAACCCAGGAACGTCTTGCTGCGAAGCCACATTTCTGATCACCATGCTGGCCTTTACGGTTTTATTCTCTCTCCTGAATGTGAACCAGGAATGTGTACTACAGGCTTACTCTACTGTAGCTCTTTGACCATCGGGTTTCAGGTTTTTTTAGGACGCCGGTTTTTACTTTGTTCCATATGCAGTTTCCCTCTTTCTGGCACAGTGGTTAGTTGGCTCGACAGATATGTGCGCTGCGTTGGCAGGTGCCAGGGGTTTCTCTTCTTTTTTTTTGAGGGTGGGTTGAAACAGGAATGAGAAATCATGTTACAGTGAAATATAACTGTAACAATTCTTAGATCATTTGACATCAGTGCATGTACCTCGCGGGGACACGAGGCCTGATTTAAAAGGAAAATTGCCATTAGCCTAAATGGAGGAGAAGGGTGACTCTTGACTTACTCTAATAGTTCCAAGTTGGACTTTTTCTCCAGTCCATTTGGATTCATGTCTTTGTAGAATCTCCTGTGAACACAATAAACAAACAAACACAATAACATTTTATTATTTATGAACCAACAGCATTCGATTTTTCACAGCTGTTGTCCTGTTTTCCTAAATCTGGAGCAGTAACAGATGAAAATCCTTCTTTTTTTAGGACTTTGCGTGCGGCGGTGGTTGTACAGTACCTAATCTCCAGACAACCAAGCTGTAGTGCCATCCCATCACTGACTTTTGAGGCATACTGCTGCATGTAGTCACTTCGTACCTGTGGACAGGCCCACACACACACACACACACCTTCCACTAACTGCAGCCATTATTAACACTGACACTTAGACACACACTCACACTGGCACATCACTGACCTGCTTGTAAAAGTAGAGCATAGAGGTTCTGTCGTCTTTGAATTTCTCCATGAAGTCTGACGGGATGTATCTGATCCTCAGGTCGTATCTGAACAAACAAACATCTCAGTTAGCTTTTCCAAGTAGACCAACACTTTTGGTTTTGTTTTTTTGTTTTTGTTTTTTTCTTACATTGATTGAGTTACAGAAATTTCTTAACTAGTAAATTACTCAAACTATGACAAATTCAAAATACACGTGCTGTAAAGACAGAAGTACTGACCTCCACTCAGCCTCTAGGTGCTGCTGTTCATAGCGGTGGGTGAGTTCAGACACTGTCAGGTCTGGGTGCAGCCAGTGTATCGCTGAGGACTTGAGGTGTTTGAGGAGGAGGCCGTAGCAGAGGCTGTGTTTTATGTCTGGACCCACACAGCCGCTGGACAGCACCACATCGATGATAGCCTGGGATAGAAGTCATTTCCAAAATATTTAAAACGATGCTTTAAAAGCAGGTGAGGATTTTACGTGTGCAACACATATGGATATATATTTATGGATTTCCTGATTTTCTTGTCTTAGAGTGCAGTGTAAGCAAGTATAGCAGAATACAGTGATATATACCAGTAGAATAGGAGTCAATTAAAGTAAAGTTGAGCACACGGGGTCACAGTAAAGGAGGGTACAGCACTGTGGAGTACGATAGAGTGTAGTGGAATACGCTCTAGTTGACATGTAAAGTATAGCGGAGAACGATGGAGTACAGTTGAGCACGGCTCTGTCTAGACACGCACAGGAAAATACATTAAAATGCAGCTGAGTAAAGTACGGAGGAGCAAAGACGAGTACAGTAAAGTGGACCACCATAACCAGTACAACAGAGTCCGGCTTAGCACAATGGATGAGGTAAACATTCAAATGTATAGGACAGTACACTAAAGGCCGTGTAGCGGAGTACAGCAGAGTAAAGTAGAGAACAGTGTAGCAGAGGACGGCAAAGCACATTTGTACAATAGAGCACAGCAAGTAAAGAGCAGTAGCGGAGAACAGTAAAGTCCATTAGAGTACAAAATGGTAAGGAACATCTGTAGGGAAGAGTGAGTACACTAGGTTTGTGGCATAGCACCGTAAAGTACGTCAGAGGACAGTAGAGTACAAAACTGTAAATAACAGTAGTGGTGTTCTTACTGTACAGTAAAGTAGAAGGTAGTAGAGTACAGTATAGTACATTAGAGTACAATAAAGTACAGTACAGTTAATAATAGTAATAGAGTACAACTAGAGTAGAGCAGAGGAGAATGGAGTAAATAATTATTACGGAAGGTAATAGTAGTGTACAATAGAGTATAGTGTAGTAGATTAGAGTAAAGAGTAGAGTAGAGTAGAGCATACCCTGACAGTCCAGCCCTCCTCACAGCGAACCAGTTTGAAGTTCTTGCCCAGGTTGGAGCTGTTGCTAAGGAAACACACTTTGATGATCTTCACTGGGAAGATGTTGTCCCTGGTGACAGTTGCCGTGGGAGACGCATCCAAGGAATCTGACCGGGTGGTGGGAGACATGCTCCTCCAGGACAGGGTGCTGGTGTCTCCCGACATCACACACGCAGGCGCTCACAACACACACACGCGCCCAAACAAACACACGCAGTGTGTATGCTACTACACGGAGACATACATTGCTGTCACGTCTACAAGCAACATTTCACTCTCTCATACACCGACAGTCACGTACGTTAAGGGCCGCATTGAAGCTGGAGACAGACAGGAATTGGACCCAACAATCACAACACAATCGTTCTTCCTTAGATTTGAAGAATTTGAAGAACATCCATACGTCAGTAAATGATTCGACTTCTGCTACGATCCCTCTGTACTCAGCAGTCTTGCACATGCTCCACGGCACGGCACGAGAAATGTACTGTCAGTCTCAATAACTGAAGACAAGTCAGCACCAGCGACAAACTGCACTCACATTACTTCCTAAAGATTTGCATCTTTATGGTCTTCTTCGAAGGGCTAACAGAGCAGATTTATCTGAAGCTACGTCCTGAAGAAGAACGACATCAGTATGCAGAAGAGGAAATGGTACTTTACAGGCAAATAAGGAAGCTGAACAGCAGCAAACAGAAAAACTTACAGGACTGATGAAACCACCATGTCACCCCCATCACCCCCTATCACGAATGCAATGGCACAGTCCAGCACAAAACCACAGCCCTCCCACACTTCGCAAAAGAGGCATGACCTACAGTTCACTTACTTCCCTTTCTAAAGGTTTCGATGAGCAAAAACACAGCACAGGTGAAAATGGGGAGAATCATTGTAGAATTGTTGCAGTTTAACACAATATTTTTTATAGGAACTGCTTCAAGGACATCCAGCATTAAAAGCTGTTCATTTAAAAAATCTAAATGAATATGTAGATGGGGTCAGGAAATTTCACCTGCTGGCATAAAAAGTTGGTAATTTATAGGTTTTCAACCACGCTAGCGTGGCTCTAGGGGTTGGAAATGTTGGTCGGTTGGTGGAGACTAAAATAGTTCCACAACAGTTGGAAATATCGCTATGAATTTTCTTACAGACGTTCATGTTACTCAGAGGATAACACCTACTGACTTTGGTGATGCCCTTTTTAGGTGACGTTTTTAATTCTGAGTAAAATGTCTCCGTAACTATGGCGTGGATTGACATGAAATGTGGTACATAGGTGCACGGGTGTCGTCTCTTGCTGTTGAAATTCTGTTTTTTTTTTTTTTTCTATTCTTGTTTATCGTTGCTCGAACATTCCCCATCTTGTTTGACCTCTTCTGCAAAGTTCAGATCAGCGTTTGCCACATATTATGCCAACATGGACATTTTATTTAACTGTCACTCTGTTCAGAGAAAAGGTTTACAAAATATAGAGCTACGCCTTGGGAGATGCTTAGTGTCAGTGGTGGAAAGTAAATTTTCTCAAGTACTGTGCTTGAGTACAATTTTGAAATAATAGTGAAATAATGTACTTTTTATTTCACAAGTACATTTACTGGCTACTTAGTAGATTAAGATTTTGCATACTACGGTATGATGATGTTAATAAATATGATGCATTGTACCCACCAGTCCAAATTAGACTGACTTTAACCAGCTAAAACATTAAAATCTGTAATAATAATAATAATAGAACATTATAAAACATGACACCACCACCACCGCTTATTATTGATTTTCACTCTATTTTATTCTTATATCTTAGAAAAAAAAATTCCTCCCTGGTCTGACGGGTGCTAAAGATGCTGAGAGACCGTCCGTCTGAGCACGAGGGTGTTGAGGGGAAATCTCGCCGGCCCTGTGGTTTCCGGTTCACATCCGGGGCGGTTTTTGCTCCGCCGCCGTTCGACTCATAAAACGCCGCCGAATGACTCTCTCTGAGACGGTGAGGCGTGAGAAACTGGGTCACGTGCGCGCGGGGGGGACAGGTTGATGTGCGACGGCGGTAACCGCTGGCAGAAAAAAAAGGGGGTCCGCTTTGCACCTGCTATTTTTAAAAGAGTTTGATACGATTCACTGTCTCAGTTGCATAGTGATACTATAAGGCTACTTGTGCCAAGACGTTTTTTTCTCGAGGGTAGCACAGAAGCAGCGTCATTACAGGCAGAGGCGGGGGGGGGGGGTCTGGTGGTTTACCTTTCCCGACGCCAGCAGCGTCTTCAAGCCTGCAATGACACAGGGACCCATGACAGCAAGCGACGGGGGCTGAAATGATCACGGACTCCTTCTTAATGCTCGTGTCACAGAGAGACTTCACACATTAAAGTGATACCGAACTTCGCATGAATACTCAAGTGTGACATCCTGTTGCGCACAGCGGAGCGAGTTTTCCCGCCCACTACCCGACTCAGTCCGCTTCTGATCATAATCTGCATTTTATGAAGCCCTTTTTTCTACAGGGCACAGTCTTTGGGCATTTTGCTCGTTCTGACACTAAAACAATTTCTGTAAGAACAGGGGCATGATGCGGAGGCGGTTTCAAAACCACGGGACTGCCCAGGATCCTGTTTTCATGAATGAAAGCCCTGACACTTGTGGTGCGTGTGGGGCCCGACTGGCAGGTTTTGGGTGTGTGTGTGTGTAGCTTAGAACAAATAAATTAGTAGATGCGTTAATGGCTAACATTAATAATTCTGCAACACTTTTGCATATCATGTGCAGAGCATTATTATGATGGTACCTTCTGATCCTATTTTGGGGTTAGATTTATCAGATTTTGCTGAATTGTTTTCCCACTTTATCATTGTTTCTAGTCAGCGGGGTCTAATGAACTTGGTAAGGTGTTGTCACCTCTTTTAAATGTTCTTAAATATAATCAACCTGTTTCTTTTTTGTGGTTCCTACAACAGTTTTTGCATCCTCAGTTTTTTAACAATACATCTTGAGGGTCGTGTTACCAGTCTCTATGTTTTTTTGTTAAAATGTCAGCATGAAGTAATCAGCCTTCATTAGTATTTAGCTAAAGAAGACCCATGAGGACCTGGTAAGGTTTAAATGTTTTTTTTTTTGAGTCCAGTAGGGTTCTCTAGCGTTCTCTAGGGTTCTCTACTGCCTGAACTGGATTTAATCCATCTACGGATTTGCAAGCAAGAGTCCAGTCGGTATGCGAAATTGCCCGTATGTAAAATTGGGTCAATGTACAGCAGAATGAGCAGGTATGGGATGTTGAAAATGAAGTTACGTGTGTTGCAAACGACATTGTATGTGTACAACAGTGAGCCCTTCAAAAAAATTCCAAAATAAAAGCCTACAGTTTGGCTATAAGCGGGTGACTACGTTTTTTCTTTTTAGTTTTGCATTTGGCTCATAGAGTACTCTTAATTATCACTTTATAATTCTAAGAGCTCCTTGTCACAAGGTAATGTGACAGGGAGCTTTCTTGAATCACTTCTCCGCGTCCCTCAAGTGGAAACCTGCCATCGGCAACACCGATGAAAGCAAAACTGTCCGACAGAGGGCGAAACAGCCCAAGTTTGACGATTCGGCCGATGAATTAACAAAGTCGCGGCCATGACGGTCACAGGACGAGATCGACCCAAAACCGGGACTCGTGGCTCGTTGAATGAATAAGTGCATTGACGTGGTCGAGGCTCACGGGCTCACTGGTCGCTTTTCCCGAACAATCCATCCATCACGTTCTACCCGTTGTAAAAATGTAGAGTTTATGTTAAAAAAAAAAAAACCCCAGTGAGACTGAATGTAAACAGTGTAAAAACCGCGTTGATACAGAAGCCACACATTGTTTACATTTCTGAACGGAGTTCGGCACAGCGCGCGTTTGCGTCCAAGGTTTTGCTTGACATTGGGAGGGAAACGCATTTCATTTCCCGCAACGTTGGGGACTGGACAGCCCTCGTCAGGTGCGGCCCCCCACGTCCGTCCGCGCGCTGCGGTTTAATTAGCCCGTTCGACATCCGCGGGACGGTCCTGTGATGCGCCGCCGTCGGCCCCGTCAAACTCTCCCGAAGGGGGCGAGAGTTGAAACGGAAGTCACGGCCTCGCCTTCAGAGTAAAGGTGGGAAATTGGCTGACGCAGAGGAATAAAAGTGCCGAAGCGCTGGAAAGGTGAGTCGTCAAATTAAACGCGCTAGAGGTTAAGTCGTCCGGTTTGAGGTTAGAGTTTGAATATTTCCAATGTACTAATACCGTAGCCCCGACTTTGTCATTTCCAAACAAAAAGTATTTTCAGTTTCTGAAAAATCTATTTTACTGACCAGAGCTTCGAGTTAATTTTTGAGAGCACACTTTTGAGACTATGATATTGATGTACTGCCCTTATAATTGAAGTAAAAATGACTGAAAAATTGTTAAATAAATAAATGACCAAAAGTTGCTGTGATATGATGATGGTGATAGCCGTTTATAACTTTTATTAAATGCATAAATTTACATCACTTAAGACATTATAACCAACTCATATGGAACCGTGAATTATGTATCATTTATTATACAATAAGCTGTATAATATTACACACTCAGATTCCTGTATTTAGCCCACTCTATGCGTTTTCTAATTAGATCGTATACTTTTATTGTAGCCTATATACTGTAGATAAACATTTAATAAATAATAGTAAAATATTTATATTTATACAAAAATGCAGAATAAAGTGCTTTACAATACGAAGAAGAAAAACCGAGACAATTTGAACAACAGTTAAAATATTAATATACATTTAAAAGGACATATGACTATGGCAAACCAAAGCTTGCCAGGCGCTCGTCGAGTACAGGCCTTTAGTTTGAAAGTTGTCACAGGAAGTGGTGTTCCACGGCGTCTAACTGGCCACTGGCGCTGCTGCGACTTTGTGCTCAAGCAGAGGTGATGCCGACATCCGCTGAGAGAGAGAGAGAGAGAGAGAGAGAGACGGAGAGAGCGCAGTTTGGGACAATACCAAGCAGTTAAAGGAAGGAAACCCCCCTCATTTCTCATTTCCACCTCTGTTTTTTTTTTTCTGTTTCGAAAAAACAGCCGGAGGGATCCGACCGGAGCGCGTTGACTGTTCGAACAAGGCGGGGCTGACCCTCCTGTTTCATCTTGGACGTACCACAAGTAGGACAGCGCAGACACCAAAGAGTGCTGCTACTGCTGCTGCTGCTGCTGCTGCTGTTGTTGTTGTTGTTGTTGTTTTTTTTTTTTTTTTTTATCGACTCAGGCATGAATTCGGCCGAACAGACGGTAACGTGGCTCATCACGCTGGGAGTCCTGGAGTCTCCCAAGAAAAGCATCTCGGACCCAGAGGCTTTCCTCCAGGCGTCTCTGCAGGATGGAGCGGTGCTGTGCAGGCTGCTGGAGCGACTCAGACCCGGCACGGTGGACAAAGTGAGTGGATGGAGGGCTAGGGGACAGTATAACCTGTGATTAAAATATGTTCACCGGGCTATGGAAAACATGGAAAACAACACAAAAGCAAAACAGAGTACGTCAACAGGCAAAATAAACCCACTTAGGCAACATTTAAAGGAATGAAGGGTTCCTGAAACAAAGTGACAAACGATGACACCACACATTAGCTATAAAAATCATTCAGAGATTTGTTTGTTCACTTTGGCATTAATGTGTCTTTTGTTGTTGATTGAAAAAAAAAAATCTAAAGTCAAAAGGGATAACTACTGTTTAGACACTTGCGAATACTGTTGTAGTATTACAGAGGGACTACTATACCTACAACAGTACTACTAATTATTTTTTGAAACAGGCTGTTGTAGCTTTTCTTTGTCGTTTTCTTTTTTTTTTCCTATACAGTTTATCCTCACCATTAATTATATTCGATGTTATCTATTTTTTAAATTACGTATTTATTTATTTGTATTTCTAAACACGTAAAAAAATGTAACATCGCTCAATATATGAATGTGACCTGATTCCCTCATCAGTAAGACAATATGTTGCTGTAGTACTTAATATTGCCAATAGAGATGTTGTAATACAACTACTTATATTGAATGTAGACTAATTCTACAATGTCTTATCGGACTAAGATACTACAATGAGTGTGTGTTTTGGTCCACTGGTCACCAATACTATACTGCAAATTGCCAACTACTTTATTACCTTTATTGACCATCTGATAGTTAATGCTCAGACTCTAATGGGTTTTTTTTTAACATGCCAATCATTTTTATTTAGAATTTTAAGTCATTTCTCTCTCTCTCTTTCTCACACACACACACACACACACACACACACACACACACACACACACACACACACACACACACACACACACAATGGACCGTGAACCTGTCAACGTCATATCCTCCTTTGGCTTATCCAACTTCCCTGGGAGGTTGTCGGTCTGTGTCAAGTTAGCCTCAGTTAGCTGCACCTCAACATAAAGTGAGGCAGTGCCCTTTTTCAAAATAAAGGCATAAAAAAGTGTCAGCAGCTATGGATGTCCTCCCTCAGGGGTAATTGGAAAACTAAAGATTCACCAGACTACAACAGCTAGGTATCTGATAAATGAAATAAAAGAACAGTAAGTGTAGTTTGTACTGAAAGTCAAATTACAAACACGAAATGTACGAAAACCTATCTCAATTAACGTTTTAGTTCGAAAGTCGAAACCGGAAGATTGACTCTTTACGCTAGCTAATTTGATGCTGATAAGCAGCAAGTGGCAAGTGCACCAGCAACGCCTGGAATAAGATTGTTTTCATGCGGAAAACCCTCAAACACCTTCGCCAGCTGCTTAATAATGTTTCGAGTCGCCGTGTTGGAAGCTAATTTAGCGACTTTTTGTTCGTAGTTTTTCCAGGAGCCGAGGAGCGACAGCGAGTGTCAGAGGAACATTGCCGAGTTTCTTAAAGGCTGCGGGGCTTTCGGTGTGGAGGTGAGTTAACGCACCAAAACTGGATTTATGAATGCACCTCCACAGCACGAAGACCAGAACAACAGGGCTGTCCCGTACCTCAGCTAGCCTATTTATCGTTTAAACCATCTTTTACAAAATTATGTACCCTACTACTTTATTAGTGACGTCTCTATGCTGTATATGTTTTTTTTAGCCGTTAGTCCCGTTGAGACAGCAACAGTTACTTTAATATGGACTAACCTGGAAAAAGTGACATTTATAAGTAAATATGGCTGTGGCGGGATTTGTTTTCTTTAACCCGGATATTCCTTTGTAATGAGCTATGAAATGACAAATGATACAGAATGACACTAATCTTAGTTTTTCAACAAAACCTTTATACATTTATAAGAACAACTTTTGGGTTGCCAGGTTGTGAAAAATTCTTTTGTCCACTCTATTTGGTGAGTGTGCAGTCATAAATGTCGAAAGTCAATCAAAATCATTATAAATGTTAGTAAGTTTATTTATACAGGAGTTGTAATCACTCAAGTCTTCACCTGTAAACGCTAATAAGTTGTTAATTAAAAATATCTTGGTCCAGGTAATGGTTCAGCGATGTTTCAGAACCTGGCAACCAAAAGGCTATCAGCAGTAAATGATTTACTGTCCATTAATTAAGCCATTATTGAAATTCCCTATAAATAACGTTTTTTATAGAAAGTGGTACTATTTTCTTTAATAAAGAAAAGGGGTGTATCCTTATATAACAGGTAGGCCATATAAGCATGAAGCCACTGTGTATTTACAATGAATTTGTGTTTATTATAGATGTAAAAAAGAAGGGTAAAGGCAGGCACATTAATGACAGGAGTATAAGGACAGTTAAACTTCTGATCTGCACTTCTCAGTTGCTGTTTCCAAAATATGTTTTCAAACCTGCAGTGTTATATGTATTATTGCTGCCCGAGGATGAGTTATGGTTCCTTTGTAGTTATGGAAACAAGAGGCAGAGATAAATGTGGACACACAGTTTTGGAAGAGATCAATATATTGGGTAGATCTTGTTTTTATATTTGAGGTAACTGTAGTCCAGTCAGTTGGTGTGCTCCCTCCCCCCCCTGAAATCAGAGATATGATACAGATACATGTTTATTTGTGACTGATCAATACTGCAGCATTTGTCTACGGGGATCTCTTTACTAAAAGTGATTCTGATGAGATATATTTCTATCAGATTTCACTGCATTCATTTGCATGAATTTTATCGTATGATGATGATAATGTTGATGGTGATGTGCATGCATGTTGTTTTTATTGGTGATGGTGATGACGATTATTGGCTCTAGCAAAGTTTTATGACGTTCTCTATGAAACCTCTGTGGGAAGCAACAAACATTTCTGCAGAACTGTTTGGCACGGAGGCTGTCAAATATAAAGTTGGAAATGACTGAAAACAGTACAAAATACTAGGCTGTTGGCAT
The DNA here is from genome assembly GCF_016859285.1 of Xiphias gladius. Taxonomy (NCBI): domain Eukaryota; kingdom Metazoa; phylum Chordata; class Actinopteri; order Istiophoriformes; family Xiphiidae; genus Xiphias; species Xiphias gladius. The sequence continues at coordinate 7,118,831 of NC_053412.1, forward strand.
GTTTATCTAAAAAATATCTGTATTGTTATCGAAGTTCAAAAGCACATATTCGGGTGTGTGTGTGTTTGCACAACAGTGGGTCAAGCCGGGTTATGTCCTGCCCCACAGTGGGCGTGAAGAGAGGGCTAGTGTGGTAAAAAAATGCCCCCCCCCCCATCTCACACACACACACACTCACAATTACACTATTGATCTTAGCCATGGAAAAAAACATGGAGTCATAATGGAAAAGAGCAGATTACAAAACATGAAGTCCTAGGCTGACTTGAAAAATGATATTAATGATGAGAATGGGCTTTAAGAAATAAAAACTTGAATCGATGATAAAGGAGAAATGGAAAGAGTATGAAAGGATGAAATGGAGTAGAGGAGAAGGGTGGGCGGACGTAATGCGACACGCCAGGCAGCCAGTGGATTTTCCAATCAGGTTGATTACAAGCATGTCAGCCATGTTGCTGGAAGCCAAGGCCTCCATTACCATCAGCCTGACTGACATCAGTGTAGTAATTCTCCCAGACAGTCATCGGACAAGCAGGGGACGAGACAGACTGCCTGTCCAATACAGAAGGATTACAGAGTGGACGAAAAGTGCTAGTATGCGTGTGGATGAGTTCTGACTCCGTGATTAATCAGAGCTGCACAATTAATCAGATAACAATCCCGATCATTTGGCTTCTGCTATTAATTAAACCTAATCGGGTGGGATATTGATTCTCTGCATTTAGTGTGCCTTCTCTGCAGCATTAAATCAAACGCTCCCTATTATGGGGTAAGCTGTTTGACCAATCACAGGCGTTTGTTTTAAGCATGCCTTGATAATGTGCTCTCTACATCCCAAAGCTGCAAGCAAGAGTATTTTCACTGCCTGCAAGATGAACCTAACTGCATTAGATTGCATGCTATGGTAGCATTACTATTATTTTTTATCAAGTCAAATTTTATTGTTTTATGTCTTTTAAGAAGACATTAATTTCATGAAAGCTATATTAATACTAATTTAAAGATGTGTACATTTACAGGAGGATTTATTCATAGATTTTTGAAGCACAATGCATAAATAAAGACAGTTTGTTGTCAATAATGCAGTAAAACTAATTTGTTTATAAAGATGAACAAATAAACGTCATGATAAGTCAAATATAAATAGGAATTAGAGGACATATAGGATCAGATGTCCTCTGTCTTACTGGGCTCGTTGAGACCATTATTCACTTAATTATAAATAATAAGTATATCATGCGTGATCTATTAAATTCTTTCAGGGATCAATAAACTTTTATCTTGTATTTCAATCTAAAATGCAGTTTTCTCCATTAATAAGTTATAAGATCTTTATGCAAGTGCTTTTGTTTGTTGCTGACATTCTACATGTCATTCTTAATGTCAGATTTAATCAAATAAATTGATCCGTTATTGTACACTAGAGCCTGGAAGGAGCACCAGCTACAGTAAGTGCATAAAATGTGTGCAAATGCATCTGTGTGAATCCACCAGTGTGTTTCTACTGCAGGAGTGGATAGAAAGCCTCATACTGTACCTTGGCCAAATGCCCGTGGGCAAAGTGAAATTGTGTATTAACTGTTGGGTCCATACTGCTTTGACTGCTGATCAGCCTGAGTATATAAATCAGACCAAGTGGATTTTTGAGAAGAAGACTGCATTAAAGAACATTATTTTTTTTGTCTGTGGAATTAGGATATTTCTTGTCATTCTCATCATGAGATACTTTTACTGAAAATTAAAATGTTCAAGCATCACATAAGAATTTTTCATCTTTGACTTTCACGCGCCAGGTCGCGCCACCTTCACACCTTGGGAATGTAGAAGTCAGTCAGTGTGTGTGTGTGTGGTATACACAAGATTAGGGGCTTCAGAGGTATTTTGGTTATGGCTGTGTGTATGTGTTTGTGTCTGTGAATGTGTGTGTCTGTGATGGGGAGATTACAAGGGGGAGCTAAGACTTTGAGTAATCCAGTCTGCAGTCTGGAGCAGGAATGTAAACCCCCACTAAACTCAGTGTTTCTTCATTTTTAGGCTGACGTACTTCTTCATAATATACATTTGCAAAGAGTTGGCATGCAAACTAAATAAGAAAAGGATATTGTAAATGTAAAAAACCCACAATTTCTAAAAATATGATTTTGTTTTTGTTGTTGCTGAATGCATTCAGTAAACCATGTTGTGTGTTTTAGAAAACATGGCTTTTTATGATCACCAGCCGGAGGCCATAGGCCCTTCTTTTCTGTTTACCACCACATCTCTGTGAGAGATGCATGCCTGGAAATATCAGGAAGACAGCTTTGTGTCCTTGCTGATGTAATGTTCTATAAATTTATTATGAATGTGTGTCCTTTTTTTCTCTCCGGCCTCAAACCCCTCTATGGTTTCTTGCTGTTCTGAACTGTATTTCTTATTCTTTATTTGGTTGTCTCTCCTTTAGCCCTTTGAGGTCAATGACCTCCTGCAGGGACTGAACTTCTCCAAGGTCCTAAACTCCTTGGTTAACCTTAACAAAGCTACTGAAGGCAAGATTATTGTATTTTTTCATATGAGTGTGTCTGAATGTGTGCGTTTTCTTTTTTTAAAGCAGACTTTTCATGTTTGCAGTGTTTTTATTTTGTAGCATCTTATCCCTTTTTGTCCATGTTACTTAGTTTTTGTTCTATTCAGATAAGTGCTCTATAAATTTTTTATTTTTATTCATATTATGATTAGAAGTAGTTCTGTGATGTAAGTATCAGTATCATATGCAGAACTGATGAATATAATAAACTGTTTATGTTACATAGAATAATTATATTTTGATAAATGCTCTTTAGGGTAATAGTGTGTGTAGAAGTATATCTTCACCAGCATTTGTAATGAGTTTAAAATATTTACATTTTTTAACAAGATGGCTAATTGAAGCGTTGTGTGCTTGCGGATGTAGGTGTTTCTGGAGACAGTGTGTGTGTGCCGCACTCCTCGACATTGAGGATCAAGTCTTTTGATTCTCTGAACACTCAGAGTCGCTCCTCTAAACTGCTGCAGCCTCAGTACCGCAGCCTGGTGAGTAACCATGACAACGACAATAACATAACTCAAAATTAATGACAGTAAACAAATGCTGACCGAGGTTACTGATATTACTCCACCTCTGAAGACCTGTTCTTGTGTCTAGAGAAGGCTCCTCTCCAGACATGACTAATAAATAAGTAACATCTATCCTTTTTTTTAATATATATCCAGTTAGTACGTGATGCAGAGATTCAGGTAGTTCTGTGTTTCTTGTTCTCCTCGTTTCTAGGACATGTCGGAGGGCAGTGGGTGTGGCCAGTTGCTGGTCAGGGCGCGCTTTGCCTTCCAGCAGACCAATGAGGACGAACTCTCTTTCTCCAAGGGTGACATCATCAGCGTGAGCAGGCAGGAGGAGGGGGGCTGGTGGGAAGGCTCGTTCAACGGCAAGACTGGGTGGTTCCCCAGTAACTATGTACGGGAGCTGAAAGGAAGCGGTGGGTGAAGCTCTAATTGCTTCAGACGGTGTTGCATCATTAATTTCCCCAGTCGTTTTCTAGAACAGTGGGAAAAATATGAATCGGCTTTATCATTGTTTTGGTCACAGTTGATGGTTTCCCTCTCCTGCATATAAGTCTTGTGTTAACATCTGTAACTCGCAGTATTCACGTCTGCAACTCCCTGTACCTCCAGCAGCGGATTCAGAATACAGTAGCTCGTTTATAAATCCACCAGGACTGAAAGATAATATATTGCAGTTTTAATTTAAATTGCAGTAAAATTAACATTGAAATCAAGATGTACTTTCTTGTGGTAAGGTTTAAAACATATTATGGTATATTCAACAATATAGTTGACCCAAACCTTCTAAAATGAATTTGAAGCATGCAGGATTTTCCCCAAGCAATGACACAGACCGGCTACACACACAGATACGCACAAACAAATAGACTTCCTGCATGTCTGCCCTTGAAATGTACTATAGCCGAGCACAAATTCGTACGTAGGATTTATTTTTGTTTTGGGATTCCCCACTTTCGTAACCCTTTTTTTTTAATTTAAGTGACCTGTCCCCTAATGTTGCTAATGAAAAGAAATTTAAACATTAAATTCAGAGGCTTAATCCCATTGATCTCTGGATATAATGGCTCAAATTTCTCTTCGAGTTTATATCAGCAAGTGTGTACATACAATGAGAAGATATTAAGGCATTTTACAGCCTTTTTGGTTTTTAATTTTACATCGTAGGAATGGTGATAAAAATGAAAAGCTGTGGTGATATGCAGTTCTGAACTCAAACTGAGCACTGAGTTCATGAGGCTTTTAACTGCTGCCCTCTGTGTTTGTAGGAGTCATGTTCCCGTGGTTGGTTTGATTGTGTTGGTTAGTTGTGTTTCTGTCTGAGGAGGGAAGGTAGGAAAGAAGGAAGGAAGCTCCACGAGCAAACAATGACAGGAAGTTCCAGAGCAGCTGTATAGAAAAAAACTTCCTGACTTAAAGCTTGCAGCAGAAAACAAGGACCATGATAACAGCATACTGAGGAATGGCAGTAATTTAATATGGCCATTGGGAGTTGTTGGATGTGTGAGATAACAGGATTGCACTGGAGAGATGCAAAGTTTTGCTGACAATGATTGTTTGTCAAGTAAACAGAGATAAATTGGAGGCTCCACTTACCTGTCATCTTGGTTTACTGAAATAAATCATTGTTACTGAGACTGAACCTTTGTGTGTATCATGAAGAAGACAGAAGTATAGATTATATAGCCTTGGTTACTGCTCCTGTTTTGTGTAACCAATTCCCTCCAGAATGAAGATCTGTGTTCAAAAGAAAAGCTAGGAAATAGCCATTACTCCTCTGGCTTTACATTGCAATGTCTCCAAAGACCCATAGTGAACTGAAGGATATGACAGCATCCCTAATATTGGTCATACGAAGCTGAAATAACAATAACCAGGACAGTGAGATAATATGACATTGTGGAGTCAGTGACTTACGGCATTCAATCAGTGGTCGTCCTATATACTGTAATGGCCACAACATTGCCCTGCAGTAGGGAGATGTTGAAACTTAAATGCAAAAAGAGACATTTTTTTCTGTGTCCCTTTTTTGAATGTTGTTGTAAATATTGTATAATGACAGTCAATGAAACAAGTATTTACTTGAAATGTCTTCCCTTTTATTGTAGTTTGATGGAACTCACTTGCAGTTTGTTTTTTGTGTCAGTTTCCTACCACTGACCATTAAACTATCCCTCCTTTCTCTGTTTTTAGATAAGACATCATCAGACAAGCCAAAGTCTGGGACTTTAAAAAGTCCACCCAAAGGTTTTGACAACACTATCATCAGCAAGACCTACTACAACGTGGTGAGCATCATTCTCTTAAGAGACTGTGTTTGTGTCTGCACGCATGTGTGTGTGCGTGTGTGTGTTAAAATTGTGCTTATTCTTTAATGATTACCAAATATTCATATGAGCATGGAAAGAGGAAGAAAATCCACCAGCTCTCACTATTTTCAGAAATAATCTCCTTTGTTTGAGCTTCCTGCCTCTCCTGGTCCAGCTTTAAGTTAGACTTCTGGAGTGAACTGAGTTAATGGATGCTTGTCACATGTGTGTCTGCTTTTGTGGACTGTTACAATCGATTATTTTTCATCCACACATCCAATCAATGATCGTATAGCTGTGTCTGTGTGTACAAACGTGACGATTTGTGAAGTCTGCATGGGACCCCTGCATGTGTCGTGTGTGTGTATGTGTGTATGTGTGTGTGCATTTGTGTGTGTGTGAGGGAGCAGATGTAATCTAGGTTATTTCTTCCATTTCAGTGGTTTCTGGGGCAGCCTTGCCCCAAGGTTGGCTCCTGCTGGTGTGTGTGTATGTGTTTGTGTGTGTTTTAATAATGCAACAACTTGCACAGTCTCTCTAGACAGTCCATCTTTGGTTCGGGTGCCTTAGTCTCTCTCAGACACACACACAAAAATGCACATAGATCCTGCCATAAGTTAAAGTTGTTCCCAGACAGAAATGGAAAAGAAAAAACAGGTTATAAATAAAAAAGATTTTGTCCTTCTTCTAAAAAAGCTTCTCAAAGCTTTAGGACAGAAGCCTGTATTATTAGGGAATACAAGCTTTGAGGTTTTTTTCTCTATTTTTTCACAGTATGCTTGTTGCCGATGCCTGCCCTGGCATCCTGTCTGCGTCCTCTTTAATGTCAAATTTTAATAAAAAATATATATATTCAGTTTTATTTTATTTTATTAATTCAGTCGCAGTCAAATTTTTACCATCTCCTGCAACAGTTACTTGTCTAAAATGCTACAATTCATTAGCAGAAACCTCATTCCTGTGAGGTTTCTGATGTTGGAGAGAGGTTAGCCAATTAGCCTGTGGATTCACAGACCCATTTAAAACTCCTTGAGCCAGTGCTGCAGCTCCCACAGGGTCTGTTGTCTCTCTCCGTTAGCTTAATGCGAAACACATCTCGCACTGACAAAACAAACTGCTTATCGAGTCATTTTGACCTTCCCGGATGTTGTGTTTGTGTTCTAAAAAATGTGTTCATAGTGACATCAACAGTAGACAGAAAACAGATTGCTGTCACATGAATGATAGACAGTTGGGATGTCTACCATTTATGTGGCAACAGTCTGTTAAAATAAAGTGTTACTGATATTTGTTATGGGCCAAAGCATACGGTATTTCCATTTTTAAACTCCTCTTCATTATATCTCTCACTGTAAATAATATAAATGTCTGTGTGTGTGTGTGTGTGTGTGTGTGTGTGTGTGTGTGTGTGTGTGTGTGTGTGTGTGTGTGTGTGTGTGTGTGTGTGTGTTTTTGTTTGTGTGTTTTGCGGGTCATGTCTCTGTCAGGTCCTACAGAACATCCTGGAAGCAGAGAGTGAATATTCAAGGGAGCTACAGAGTCTTCTGGGCTCATACCTGCGCTCACTTTATCCCACAGACAGGTAAATTTATTTTTACATTTTTTAGTGTTTTATTCAACAGTCTCGTTTAGAGGTAGTGGTACACATGCCAATATAATCCATCCAGGTTTCACAGAATATACATATTGCATGAATTACTATCCCTGTATACAGTATATGTTGAAGCAAGGCAAATAGATTGATTCATCTATACCGTTGTTTTATTAAATATGTAAGGTTCACCCACATCTGACCTAATATACAGTTTATGATCAATTTGTAAAATCAAAAGTAAAATAGCTGATTCTATCTGAAGTTTTATCAGTAGAAGATTTAAGTCAATCTACACATACAGAAACCAGGATTACCCAGAGAACACTTTTAAATTATGAGTGATGCCCCTCCTCTCTCCTCTTTACCTCGCCTCTGTTTTGCAGACTCAGCACTGTGGACATCAGTCATATTCAAGGAAATCTGGAGGAGATCTCAACCTTCCAGCAGATATTGGTTCAGTCCTTAGAAGAGCATACAAAGTCAGTATATCCCTCTCTTTTGTCTGCTACAGCTCTACTAGCAATATCTAGCTAAAATAGGGTTTTCTGTAATACATTATTGTAATCTCATATGGGATATCTATGAAAGTCTTTTTTATTGGTTATAATTTCCCCTCCAGGTAGAAATAAAAGGTCTTAAAGAGTTTTTAAATAGGCTCTATACAAAACCCTGATGAACTGCTCTTGCTAGCATTCTGTTTAACTAACAATACATCCTCCAGATTCCCTTTGGTGAAGGTAGACTGAAACTGGGACCAGCATTTGGCCTGAGTGAAGCTTTATGTAGGCAGCCAGTACAGCAACAGAGACATCTAGTGGTAGACTGAAGTAACACAGTCTATTTGCCAATGTAGTGCAGTATAAGGAAACAGGTGTCTGCTTGAAAAGATCAGCCACATTCAATTCATGTTCGAGTTCAAGTTTGTAAGATTGGAATGGACCAGATATTGGTTGTTTGGTATAATTAATTATTAGACGTTAGTCACTAAACCATGATGGTCTAATATATGGCCTTTATATAAATGCTGTTTCCCAGCTAGATTTTTTCCTCAGTGTTACATTCACTGTACATATTCAGAATCCTTGAGCACTAGCCGACGCCCCATAATTATCATCTATTAAAATCTTTACCTGAATGTGTGATGAAATGCCAGCAGTGGCAGTTCTAAGTCTAATATTGTCACGTCATTTGTGTTTAGACTCCCAGAGAGCCAGCAGAGGATTGGGGGGTTCTTCCTGAGTCTGATGCCCCAAATGAAGATCATCTATGTGGCCTACTGCTCCAACCACCCGTTTGCTGTCAATGTACTCACACAACACAGGTACAGTCAAGAGACTGTGTATACTGTGTATGCATGTAACACAAAACAAGGCTTTCTGCTCAAAACTATGTGAATATATTTTGTTTTTATTTGTGTGTTTGTATCACAGTGAGGAGCTGGGGGAGTACATGGAGTCTAAGGGGGCATCCACACCAGGGATCCTCACTCTGACTACTAGTTTGAGTAAACCCTTCACTAGACTGGAGAGGTACCCAACTCTGCTGAAAGAACTGGACAGACACATGGAGGTAAGCCTAAATCTGTCTGTCTGTGATATTATTCAGATAAACCAATCAGCAATGCTGGCAACAGCTCATGAATGCTAAATTTTAAATTGTTACCAGTTTGGTTTGCTTTTTGTTTTTTGACAGATACAGATGACATTGGGTATATTAAGTAACATAACAGTGAACTGAGTGAACAGTGTTACACTTTTTTTCTGAGCAAGAAATTGCCATTTTCTGAATTTCCATGTATGCATGCAAAAAATATTTTGTTTGATGTGTTTCCATGTTTTATAATGTATTTATTTTGTCTTTGTCTTAGGACCAACACCCTGACAGAGCTGATCTTCATGCTTCCATGGCGGCCTTCAAAAACCTTGGAGTAAGACACACACACACACACACACACACACACACACACACACACATTATTTTACTGAATGATTATTTTTAAATAAATCAGCTTCCTGACTTGCGTGTGTAACCATACTGACTAACAGTAGAATTGCGTCGATTATGAACAGACAGTTTGTCACAGTTTTTGTGCAGATATGTGCCTTTATATTCTTTTGTGTGTGTCTTCAGGCTCAGTGTCAGGAAGTGAGGAAGAAGAAGGAGCTGGAGTTGCAGATTTTAACAGAGCCAATCAGAAACTGGGAGGGGGATGACATTAGAACCCTCGGCCCTGTTCTGCACATGTCCCAGGCCGCAGTCCACACACAGAACTGTCAGGTACCTGGCAGGAACATCTGAACAACTTAAACTACACCCTGAGACCATCTTTATCTGTCTGACATTAAAGACACATTTCTCAAATTAATCGTATTATAGTCATTTCCAAGAGGACTGACCCACATTTTAAGTGTGTGATTTATCTGGCCTGCCAGTTAAACTAAAGAGTTTTTGTTTACTATTGTAGCTGGTTTCGTTTGGTTATTTTACCTTTAGTGTTTTCACGTATGTTCTTATATAATGTTGTTATGTAATCTTTATTATTGTGATGTTTGATTTATATGCAGCAATCACTTTAATCTTCTATAAGAGCAAATAAAAGTTAATGTGACCTAGAGGAAGGTTCAGATAAAAAGTTAACACACAAGACTGTCCAAGTGACCATGAAAGAGTATGTTACAGGTGCTTTGTTTTTCAGGAGTCAAATGAACGCTACCTCGTCCTCTTCCCTCATACGCTGCTCATGCTGTCTGCCAGCCTGAGAATGAGTGGATTCATCTATCAGGTATCTTTTACATGAGATGAAACTTACTGTAAATGATGCTGTCTTTATGTTCCTCAACTTATCAAAAACTATGGTTCACTGATTAACCCTGTGTATTTCTCTTTCTGTCTGTGTAGGGGAGGATGCCACTATCAGGAATGCTCATCTCCAGAATAGAAGATGGAGAAAACCTAAGGAATGCGTTCGAAATATCTGGTCAGCCCTCTCTCTCATTTAGCTAGTAGACTTCTCTGATTTCAGCTGAACCCATTTATTAAATCCTACTTGATTTTAGCGTCTTTACATTGGACACCTGCAAGGTTCCATGTTGAATTGGTTTTCATAGGCAGGTTCACATTGACTTATGCTGGAATTGAATTGAGATCCCTGTAATTCTTGCCAAAATCCGTTCCTGCCTCGTGAGAAGCACAACAAACTAATTTCGATCTAGACCACCAGAAATTCATGCCCTTTGTCAGTGTGTTGTTCAAAGGAATTATGGAAATGTAGGAAACCACTAGGTTACTGTAAGTAGTGTACTAGTGTTTGCCTGTGTGACCTATGCCTGCTTATCTCTACATATACATTTGTGCGTATATGCGTGTTTGTGTTGTTGTACAGGTGGCCAGTGTGAGCGGATACAGGTGGCGTGTAACAGTCAGCACGATCTACAGGAGTGGCTAGACCTTCTCACCAAACACACACACACTCCGGCCGCACACACACACTCGCACAAGCCTCAGTCTGTCTGTCACACAGTAAGTCTTCATGTTTTGTAAAGAATAAATCAACTAACCAGTTATAAAGTTGATCCTCATTCACTACTGTACCCGCTTGCGCCTTTCTTTAACCTCTCCTCTCCTCCTCCCAGTTGCCCTCTCACCCCGTCACTCCTACCAGACACTCTGAGTCACGTGGAGGGAGCATTGGACACACCTACCACACCCTTCCCCACCCCTCCTCATATGGGACGGCACACAGTGGCAGCCCAATGTGGGGGCCCCTGGAGCCACCGAGTACGCCCAAACCCTGGAGCCTGAGCTGCCTTCGCCCTGCGCCTCCGCTCCGGCCCTCTGCCGCTCTATGCTACAAGGAGGTGCTGTTCAATGACACACTAAAATGAGTCAAGATGATACCTCTGCTTTGTGGTATACAATATGTGGTTCTCGAAGCAGGATTCATTTCAAATTCATTCACATGAAATTACACAAACAAATTTTGTTTAGGAAGGTGACCGAAGCTTTAGATGTTTCCCGAGTCCTGTTAAATTGGAATAAGAATTACATTCCTTCTGTACACATTTCAACCACTTTTTTGTAGGATATGAGTAAAAGTCCTAAGAACATGAAGAAGCTGCTCCCTAAGAGGAAGCCAGAGAGGAAGCCGTCAGAAGAGGACTTCACCGTCAGAAAGAGTAAGTATACAACTGAGCAACGGAAATAAACCTCTCCGACAGTGAAGGAAGAATCTGCCTTTAAATTGTTAAAAAAAGCTGGTGGTGACGTTCTTTCTAAATTCAGTTTCAGTTTCATTGTTTAAAAATGTTTTTCAAATAAATGCATGTCACACACAGGTATCTCTGTTGCTTCTACACAGATTTACATTACTTCAAAATTATCTAAAAGGGATTTATGTCGAAGTGCGAAGTCAGTTCCATGAATTGTTTGTGTTGTTAAATAATATCAAAATAATATGCCGATGAATCAGTCTACTATTCTGTACCAAAAGATGCAACTGTTGCTGCAATTTCAGCTGCAATTAAATAGCAAACACTAAGCTATATTCATTAGCAAAAAATAAGACAGCCACATATAATCTGTGTTTGATTTGTTTAACATTATTAATTGTGATAAACTTAAATTGGTAAACTTCACATCACAGACTGGAGATGGACAGCAACTGGTCCTTTGCAGTCGTGGCCCCCACTTGTTTGATTGAATACATTTCCATCAAATTTAAGAATTAAAAACAAGTAAAATAACCACAAACTGAATAACAGATGATTTATATCCAGAGTAGAGACCCAGGTTTAAAAGATAACATGTTAGTTGCAGCCGGCTGTTCTGCAATGTTGCAAAAAACTGCATGTTTCCGATATGGCTGTGGTTGAAAGTCCTCTGTTTGCAGTATTTAGGGAGACTTCGACACTTTTTCTCTGCGGTTTTATACCGTCTCACCTGTCCTTCTCTCCTGTCCTTTTCTCCCAGGTACAGCCGCTCTAGAGGAGGATGCTCAGATACTGAAAGTGATTGAGGCCTACTGTACCAGTGCCAAGACACGACAGACTCTCAACTCCAGTGAGCACACACACAGATCAGCACATTTATATAAACACACACCATGAACACATTATCACGGACACACATGCTCCCACACTGCTAGCTACTGTGTGTTATTGCTAACACTGTTTGTTCTCTGCTTTCAGCTCTAACAATATTTTTCTCTCCCCTCTCTTTTTTATTCTTCCCTTCATTTGTCTGCTTTCCTCATCCTCCAATCATCGTTTTTTCATTAACTGCTTCATCCTTATGGTCTTGTTTGGTTTATCTCTCTTTTGTTGTTTCTTTAAATGCATCATCTTTTATCCCACACAAACTGTTTTCCTTTTATTTTTGGTCGGTCTGGTTTAAATCTGATATTTGTTTTAAAAAAACACTGCCCACACCTACAATATGGTTTGTCCCAAACCCTCACCCTGTATCCAATATGGTTTGTACTCCTCCCCTCATCTCCCCAACATCAATTTGGTTTGTTCCAAACCCCATCTACCGGCGGTTACTTTATGGCAAAGCCTGGCAAGGGACTGACCTCATGCACAACCATGTACTTGCTGACACCAGCCTCACCATCGCTGGTTTCCCTGGCAACCTGCCATGTTCTGACCAGTCAGAGGACTCGGATTATGACAGTATCTGGACCGCCCATAGTTACAGGACTGCCTCGTTTTCTCGTAAGATATTGGTGTCGCAAAACACAGACACACTGGTGAACCACCTAGTTTACAACTAGAGATAGATGTATATATATATCGACCCAAACCTTTCGCCTGTTGTGTGTAAATCTGTGTGTGTTTCTTTATATGTGCATTTATGGTAGCTGTCTTTGTGTATTAGCCTGTGTGCATTCCCATCAGTACGGCTTCTGCAAGCATATACCCCATTTTACTATATTGTATGTTTAAAGATGGGTGTGTACTTAACTGCATGCAAACAAAACAAGCAGATGTACAAGTAACAGGATAGTCAACTTACTTGCTGGTCACTCACTTAGCAGCTTCCACGCTTCGTGTTCCTCTGACACACTTATTTAGGGCTACAGTTAGCAATTATATTCATTATTTTTTCTATGAACTGATAAATGATTTGGTCTATAAAATTTCAGCAAATAGAAAGTGCCACATTGTTCATTTTACATCAGCAAATTTTGACATCACCTGGTCTTTATTTGCTTCTAGTTTGTAAGGCACCCTATCAGTATCCAAACCACTCTGTACACTCATTCTCCTTTAATTCTGTGTTCGCAACTTGGAATGATACAGTACTTTTGTGTACATGTGCACATGTTTATGTGTTTGTGCATTTGTCATATTTTGTGCGACGCAGGGTCGATAACTTACACTGCTGTCATTGTTCAATCAGGCTCCAGCAGGAAGGATGTTCACATGTTGTTCCCAGAGGAGGAGAAGATTATAGTAGAGGAAACCAGGAGCAATGGACAAACTGTGGTGGAGGAGAGGTGAGAGATGACGGTGCAACTGCAGATAATTTAGGCTCTGAAAGTGGTCCCTGTGGGGACAAGGAGTCGCTGAAAGTAACAAGACACAACTCCATAACATATGAATACAAATGTAGTGAATGGTGGATGCTGAACAAACAGTAAGTAGAAACATATCAAATATGAAATGAAAAACTAGAGGCATTCACAGCATGTATGCAGGGGCTGTCAAGTGATAAAGTGGGATGTTTCACTGTTTTAAGAAAAAAGAAATATAAAAGCATAGGAACATATGAAATTCAAACAAGTTAAAAAGATAATACATTTATAACAATAACAACATATATGGATATGAAAAATAAGGATAGTGTGAGTCCGTGGTATATCAGATGTCTAGTTGTCCTTTATCAGGCGTTTTACAGTAAAGCAGAGCTGTGCTGTTCCTGCAGGAGCCTGGTGGACACTGTGTACAGTCTCAAGGATGAGGTCCAGGAACTCAAACAGGTAAGTCTGCACTTTATTTTATTACTAATCTGAACTTCTCATAATCAGTTTCCTCTTCAAATGTCTCACTTTATAGGGTTCAAAGTGAGGTCCATGAACCCATACCAGAAACACTGTGGGAGATTCCATAGGGTCTTTAGGAAGTTAACATTAATGTGGCCCGATGCATCTCTGATCATATTTCCATTATTAATTAGGGATACATGATATAATGGTGCCTGATATATTATCCTCTCATAAATAAAAAAAAGTAAATTAGTAATACAACAACTACAACAAAAATGAAGCTAAATGCAAACTAGTTATGTTCCCTGTAACTCAGCTCTAAATGGCAACTGACTCCAAATTAGTCAGCAATGCTTGTTGCCATAAATGCAACAAAACCTGCTTGTATGGGACATGATACAAGAAGATTATCACATTTAATACCTTTTAAACAGGCAAAACAAGAATATACAGAAATGAGTTGTCAAACAATAGCTACACCCACAGTCAATTCACGGTCATCTTCATCATCAGCTACTATGTTTTACACAGCCTTATTGAGCTCATTTAGCTAAAACCAAATTTTTTCAACAAGCTAAAACCGATAGCCAGCTGTATGTAGCTGTCTTCATGCATCTTAAAACTTGTAGAATTCAAGAGGGCTTTGGAGCTTAGACCAACCCCTCCTCCCTCCACCAGCGTTGCCAAACAGCGAATCCCTTCACATTAGCAGCAAGGGAGAGTATGACTTAAAGGATTATTTTTATGTTGTATGTGTTTACACCTAGATTGTTGTGTTTTTACGTTGATGACAGGTGTTGATGTTAAGCAGTCATTGTTTTGTGTTTTTGGACTGAATTTTACACATAACAAATGGTAAACAAATCTTGATGTTGTGAATTTCTCCATTGGCTCCTCCTGTCTTTGTCTTGCCACGTTGACTATCACCACTCAAGCTAAATACTCCGTTTTTGTTTCATTTAGTCCAAACAGAAAATGATCGCATATAATCTCTTCCTACTTGTTTTTCTCTTTCTCATATCCTTCTGCTCTTCCCTCCTCTTTTTTCCCCTCTTTCTTTGTCTCACTTCCTCTCTTCCTCCAGGACAACAAGAGGATGAAGAGGACGCTGGAGGAGGAGCAGCGAGCAAGGAAGGAGCTGGAAAGGATCATCAGGAGAGTTCTGAAGAACATGAACGACCCAACCTGGGATGAGACTAACCTCTGAGATCCATATGTGTCTGAACATCATGGACTAGACCAGTTTTTGACTTTTAAACGACCAAATGACCTATGAAATGTTCAACCTGTGTGGACAGAACCTGCCAACACTAAATCACATTATTCACCATGCCCTCACCCTTTTCACTTGCTTTGACTTCACAGTTACCGGTGTAAAAAACTTTGGACCAAGAGAAAATGCCTGCCAGCCATCAGCAAAGCCATCCCATCCCAAGCTGTGAAGCAAAATTAGCTGGTAGGCATGACAACATTGCTTCTTGTCATGCTCCTTTACTTTTTCTGTGAGCCTTTGGAGCACTGACAAAAGAATCCCCTTTTCTCATTTACTTGTGTATTTATCTTTCATCCCTCCTTGTGCTTATTTGCTCTAAGTATAACATTTCACCATTGCCAGGACAGTATTTTATTGACTGGCCTGGAGCATGAATAAGAAAGCTAAGTGGGTTTATATATTTCAGAGAAATATCAGAGCAGTATGTGATTAAAATCCCTATCGAAACTTGAAATAGATAATTTTTTTCCACAATCTTCATTTCATTAACATAAATTTTGCCTCAATTTCAAATGTTAAACAACCTTATTATTATGAAAAATGTCTTTTAAAATTATAATTGATATGTTATTGATAAACAGACTCTACAAACTGTAAAGTTGGTTTATTTGTTATATCAAATACATTTTAAACTGAACCTAAATTTACCAGCACTAAGTGACCTCATGTGTATTACAGGATGAGATGAAAGTTCTCAGTCTGATTTGAATTAATGTAATTAACTGAATTGTAGAAGATAGTGTGTGAGCTTATCAAATTGAAAACAACACATCTTGTTATTGTCTAAGGGAACCTGGACGGAGAGTTTCTCAGGAATTAACCATCAGGGAGTTTCAGCTTCAGCCTAACATCCATTGCAAATTTCACGTTCAAAGCAATATTTAAAGGTAAAAGAAACTTGGCTTAAGTTGCTGTGGCAGTAGGCATGACATGGAACACATTGTAAAGGTATCAGAGGAATCTCACGACCATATGTCTCAGCCAAATGAGCTCTAAGAACCTGAGGTGAAAACACTACAGAGCAGCTTCACCAAGTTCTGGTCTGTGCTGAACACGTAACTGTGACAGGCTTATGAATCATATAAACCAAAACCTTCAGCAACCCCATGAATGACAGAACAAGTTCTTTATTTCACTGTGTGTGACTTTGAGGCAGAGAGAGAGAGGGACAAGTTTATAAGGCCAACAAACTGTTTGTTATACATCTGCCCAAAACTGCACTAAAGTATATGTAAGTAACAAATAGAGCATCGCTGCCAATTCGCAGTTAATTTGGAAAAACTATGCAGAATCTTGTCTACCAGCAGTATGTTTTGTATCCCTCCCAAATATCCTTTTTCTTTATCACTAGGAATACCTTTGTCACAAAAGTTGAGCCATCACCTTTCATCTTTTATTAGACTATTAGCTGTTGATCACACATCGAAGGTGGGGGCCTGGAAAGTGCAGCGTTCAATATTTGTAACCTTATTTACATTGTCAAAAAACTGGCAAACTGTTTTGAAGAGGAGCGTCTGAACCAGGAAATATATTAATAAAATTTAAGTTAAGAAACAACAACCTGGGAGCAATTAACAATGATGACATTTCAAAGAGCTGATGGGAAGACCACAAATACAACTACTGCCTACTTAGTTACAAATTAAGGATTTTCCTGTATCTATAAGATAAACTAAATCTGTGGACCTAGTGTCACCACCACCTTGTAGCAGTGCATAATACAACATATGCATACTGTAATGTAAAAGTAATAAAAAATCTTAATATAACTGCCCAGAATGTAGGAAAAATTTAACTGCTGCTCACTTTAATAAATCAGCAACAACATGAAATACACGGCAAAAAAAACTTGCCTGATTGCCATCAGGTAACAATAGCAACACTAAGTAGCATTTTGAGTTTATATCACATTTTTAATATGGTATGGATAGTTGTACTTTTAGTAGCTGCAAGAGAGTCAGAGGCAAGCAGATTGGTTAAACAGAGCATTTTAACTGAACTGAACTGATACTGAGGCATTGAATTTCATAGGAAGAGACCAATGTGTCAGAGGAAAGATGTAGATACCATCACAGTCTTTAGTCTTTAGGAGCTAAACCAAATTTCCACAGTGAGTCAACTTGCTGCTTTTTCTGTTTCAAGACCAAAGTCCAAGCAATACAACACTGGAAAATGCTAATGTTTTTTTTTTTTTAATGATTTTTACAATGTCGATATGCAACTTACTGTGGAATGATTTCTTATTTTTATATTTGTGATTGTGTTTTTACTCTTAACAGCTGGTTTTGATTTGTGACACTTCTTATTTTCTACTTGACCTGGCTGATCACACTAAAGATGACTCGTAGAGAAAAGCAGCATGTTTCTCATGAGGGTCAGTAGACGTAGTGCCATGGGGGGAATATAATTCTTTTGCTAAAGCTTTTGGCTTAAAGATGTCACCTACAAATTAACTTTGCTGAAATTATAACTACACTAATGTAAGCTATTTAATACAGGATGTCAATTATTGACTCTAAATTATGTATTTAACTGAAGTGACAGATGTAAATGTATTGTGTGTTCAAATGTTACGGTGATGAAGATAATAACAGTTGTTGCTGTGACAAGAATCATCCCTCTTCTATTTATTTCACCCATTTGTCTGGCTGAATAAAATGTTGAATCCAACTCTTGAATCTCATGACTATGTAGCACATAAGATAGCACACAGGTACATACATTAGTGCCATTTTCCTTTTCTTGTAAGAACATTTTATATGTAAAAAGCTTGAAGAGGATAATTATTATTATGCAGCTTGTCGTTCTCAGCACAATTTAATTAGGCTGCATGAAAAAAAAACAAACACTGTATGCATTTTTGTTTTCGGTTTAATATCGGCTCGAAACAGAAGAGCACCCCCCCACTCCTTTAGTTTGTTAATATAAAGCTGAATTCGGGGTCTGTGTGGTGAAGAAGGGGCGTTGCACCCTCGCCGAGCGTCCGCCGGAGTGACGCCAGGTGAAAATTGGCCTCGCTTGATTAAAAGTAATAGTTAAGCATCGACCAATCAAAAGCGAAGGGAGCTACGGAGGCCGCCACACCCTGACGGAAACACCGCAAACGAAAAAGAAAGGTAACACTTAACTTGAGCGGAACAACCGCCACAGGTCGCTCACCTTAACTTTAGTCTGCCGGCGTTAATGATACCGGCTAACGGGCTTTTTGAAAAGACGGTTCAGCGGGCGGCGACGGGGCGAGGAGACGAGGAGACGAGGACTTCCGTCAACAAACAAACAAATGAAAAATGACTGTCAGAAGCGGCGAGTGCAGCTGGACATTCAATACGAGGGATACTTCAACTTCACGAGAGAAAGGAGAGAGGACTTCGACGACAGAATGTGAGTCAGATACACCCTCTGACTCCGTGTCTCTGTCTCTTCGCTGGCTTCGTGTCTGTCCCGCTGGTGAAATGTCCCGCCGTGGCTTTCTGTGTGCCTTTACCTCTCTGCCGTGTTGTTGTTGTGTTCCCTCCGCCTGTTTGCCTGAACATCTGAGCCGTTGATGCCGGTGAGTCCGCCGAGGCTGTGTGTGTGTGTGTGTGTGTGTGTGTGTGTGTGTGTGTGTGTGGTTTTTTCTTTTTCCTTTTTTCTTTTTTGTTATTGCAGGTTACGCAGGAACTCTGCTACATGCTTGTCCTTGTTTTTGTTTTTAAACCGTGTTGTCTAAGGAGTCATGAACTTTAATAACTAACTAGAGTAGAGGCTTTTATGGGCCAGTCATATAGGTAGAGGTGTGTAAGTCATGTATTTGATACATGCATTTATGGGGCCATAACGTTTTAAATCTATAAATAAGTATTTATTAATATTCTGTACCTGTATCAAAATGTAAGGTTTGTAACTTAATGTTATGTGGTTTGTTGTTTTAACGTCACAGTGGATTGGCACCCCAAATCAAAATTTCTTAACTTTTGTCAGCAAAATGACTTTCTACATGAGACCAATACTTCAGATGACCTGTCTGATCCACTCCATTCCTAAAATGAGTGCTTAGTTCACTGTGGCATACACCATTTATTGCAAAAATACGCATAATAAGTATTGTGCTTTCCACTGGTTGGTTGAAGTAGGAGACCAGTCACAGGTTGGTCAAGACTGGCACTGTCACCAAGCGGGACCCCCAGTAGTGAGTGATTTTTAGCGAGGCTGCAGTGGGTAAGCACGTGATCCCTTCAGCACACCAAGACACGCCTAAAGCAAGTCTTTTAAAAGTCTTTTAAGTTCAGTCTCCATCCCTCTTTCACTTGTGCAGAGGACGCACCATGGGCACGTTGGGCAGCAGTGAGCACCGCAAAATTTTCAGCCAGCAGGACTGACTGGGCAGCCAAGATGTGACTTAGGCTCACCAAGGCGAAAAGCTAGAATTTTCTTACTGCTGGCCTCTGCTCCAGCCATAGGAGCCAAAAGGGAAGCCTCCAAAGTTAGTCACAAAGGAATATGTTACCTTTCTGATGGAAATATCAAAACAATAAGCCTTATTAAAGGTCATACGCAGGATCACACCGCAGAGGATACAGTTTCAGTTCAGGTTGCAGAACATCATCAGACGTGGATGATCCCCTGGCGTAAGTGACATGAAAGATCTGGAGTAGTTAAGAGAGAGCCTTTGCATTGGAAATTCAAGCCACACACCAGTTTTACAGATAACTGGGACAAAGTTTGTGCATGACATTAGGTCTTAGTAACGGGTGCATACTGTAAAATAAAAGGTTTCAGGCAGCTCCAGTATGTTGGAGGAGAGAGACCTACAGTACACGTTTATTCACTGCACGGCCCCCGTGGAGGTTTTGTTGAGTCCGATCACCCGATATACATTTGTGGTGTTTCACAATGCGTTACCAACGGTTTGATGGTTTCCATGGTAGATGTCTGTTATCAATGCAATCAATAACATCACATGGCCAAATTGTCAACAGGTTCTGGCAGGACACCAGTGAAAAGCATTATTCTCATAACAACAGAGGAGAAAGGAGTCTTTGTGGAGTTGTCCTTACTAAATTGACAAGGCCTTTTAGAGCCTTTGATACAGGGCTGGCTGCCTCACACAATGGAAGGCATATAAATTTGCAGATGTCGTCTGGAAAGCTCAAATGTCAACGCTTTTCACGACGGCACCGGGGCCCTGCGAGAGGAATAATTGATTGGTTCACCTTTTGTCTCGAGCCAAATATTCATCCAGGAGGACAAAAAAAAAAAAGGAGGCAACGCAAAAGATGAAAGAGCATCTTCTAGAGTCAGCGTGTGCTGACACCATTAATCTGTTTTCTTTTAAGAAATATAGCTTTTCACAGTATGTTATAGGCTACTCAGAGCTAATGCAATACATACGCAGGTTTAAGGTTTAAGGTTCAATATTACATATTGAACCACTTTGGTAAAACCCTCTCTCTTACGCAAATGTCTGGCATGATTGTAGGCCTCCTCACGAGGTACGGTATCAGCAAGAGGTGTAACTTTACCTGAACGACGGTCACTGTGACCATGAGCTGCAATTACAGGATGACACCATCTGGATAATGACAACGATTCAGGGGTGTTTACGTTTACATGTGCCATTATTAGGTGTTCGAAATATCTTGATTTTTGTGCACTTTATGATTGGATCACAGTATGCAAATCAGGTAGTTAGAGCTGGTGTGCTGGCTGTATGGGATCTACTTTTTTTTTTTTTTTTTCTTTGCAGATGAAGGCCTCGTCTGACGCTTTTTGCTCGGCTTGCTTGAGATAACGGGAAAAGGTGGCGTTAGGTGACCTTTCAACTTGTCAGGCGCATTATTTTTTTTCATGTTAGAGCCAGATGGGATTTTGGAATGTGAAATGTACCTGCATGCTGCTGTGGAAAAGCAGCTGGAAAAGGGCAGGCTGACTTGTGGGCTGGCTGGGACAGGTTGTAAATTTTGTAAAGCTTCATATCAAACACTTTATTGTCATCCACGTTTTTCATTTTCCTTGCAATGACTGCAGCTTCCTTCCTTCTCTGCTGCTTGAATTATTTCACAAGAGTGTAAGCATTCAATATTTCCTGAAGGAGAAGTGGGTCCCACTCCCTTTCTCAAACTGGCTGGACATTGGAGAGCCTCAAGATCTTGCGTGTGAAAAGTTCGGTTAGATTGAACTCTGTGCAAAGTGAAAGGGGCGGAGTCAGTTTGTGACTGGGAGTGAATCTGTCTTGCATCCCATCTCACTGAAATGATGAGTTGGAAGAAAATTTTAGTTTGATTCCATGGATGTGCCGTGGTTGTGTTTGAGGGGGCTCCAAGTGAAATGTGTTATGTGTGCATCATGATGTGTGTTTTTTCTGATTTGATATAGTGATAGAAGGTGATCTATTGATCAGTGAGTCGATCAACACAAGAAGGAGGCTCAGTTTTTCCAGCCTTCAGCTCTCCAGTTTTGGTGAGACTCGTGCTCGCTGCAGCCTCACAGGAGTAGAACCCGACGTGGTCCTCTGCTGTTGTAGCTCATCCGCCTCAGGGTTCAACGTGTCGATCATTATGAGAAGCTTTTCTGCCCGCCGCAGTTATCGCCGCAGTGGTTGTCTGAGTTACTGCAGGGTTTCTGTCAGCTCCAACCAGTCAGGCCATTCTCATCTGACCTCCGTCCTCAACGAGGCAGTTTTTCGGTCCGAAGAGCTGCCGCACGTTTTCTATTTTTGGCACCATTCTGCACCATAAAAACTCTAGACACTGTTCTGTGTGAAATCTCAGGAGATAGCAGTTTCAGAAATACTCAAACTAGCCTGTCTGACACCAACAATCATGCCTCAAAGTCACTGAGACCCCCCCCCCCCATTCTGATGTTTGATATGGACTTTAACTGGAGGTCCTGACCTGTATGTCCATGATTTTATGAATTGCAGTGCTGCCACATTATTGGCTGATTGGATAATTGCATAAACAGGCAGGTGTGCAGGTCTTCCTAATCGCGCTCTCGTCGAGTGTGTATTTTTGTCTGAAAATCAGACCCAGGATCTGAGATCTGAACTGTGTAGTGAACCAATCATTACTTCTGCCTGCATCTCTACACACACACCTAGAAGTCTGGAAATAATGGGTGGGACACACAGACAAACGCACATGCACACACTATCGACAGCCCCATTGTAAATGAAATGACAGTCAGTCGCTGGGGTTGCATTGTTTTTGGCCATGTAAACAACAGGTCTCCGTTTTTTTTTAAAGGTGCTCCCACAACATGCACACACATCCAAAGTCCTCAAGCTGCACGGTACCTTTCTGTCTATTCACTGTGTTCAGTAGCAAGTGATAATTTAGATTTGACTTGTATTGTTGCATTTTGTCTCCCTCCTCCTTTCTCTTCTTTTTCCTTTCAAACCCTTGCCATTAATTTCCAGCCTCTGCAATTTCCCTCTCCAATAGTAGAAAGGAGCGAAAGAAAAGGGAAAGAAAGATGACAAAGAACACACAGGATTCCTCTCTTCCCCCGGCCCTGTTGTTGTACAAAATAGCCAAGCAATAATTTTTTGTCATTGGTTTACTCCTAAAAGCCCATTTGACGGCGGTCCTGAAAAGAAAGCAATAAAGAAACCTTTTCAGTAGCGTTGAATGAGCAAGAGGAGGAGGAATGAATCCCTTTGGGACGTTGGGACCGGAGCAGTCTTTTTATTTTCTTTGCTGTGGTAATCAAATGGAGCTGAAATGAAAATGGAGTTTTCTATGAAAATGGGGGCCTTTGTTGGCTTTGGGAGGCTGGTAATTCATAAACAATAACCCGGCTTCTTTTGTTTGGGCTATAATATATTCCTGCTGCTCTGAAAGAAGCTGAAAGAGGTCTCTCTCTGTCTCTCTCTCTCTCTCTGTGTTTCTCTCTCTCTTATTTTTATGTGTGTGTGTGTGTGTGTGTGTGTGTATATATATAAAAATAAGCATACACACATACAAAAATTTTGTTTTTAGGCAGCCACTCAAATTGAAGCCACGGTAAAAGCCAAAGCGAGTCACCAGGGGAAGAGAGATTATAAAAGGAGGCAGAGAGGCAGGCTTTCCATTCATCGTCCTGGCTGGGAGACGGCAGGATGCTCCAGTCCTCAACTCTACATCTTTAACCTCTCTCTCTGTTATCGCCATCAACCTCTTCCTCTCTGTTTGTACTAACACTCTCATTCCTCTCATATCTCTTGGTCTGTTTTTTTTTTCTTGTTTTTTTTTTATTTGTTTTTTCTTTTAGCAAAAAGTCAAACTTCAATGGGATTGTCCTGGCCAGCCAACAGGTGTGAATGGATCACTATTCTGTCTGAGTGGAGCACACTTTGGAAGATTATGGATTATGTTATGATCAATGCATTTCTGATTTATTTTATTTTTTATTTTTTTTTCTTCCCCCACCCCTCGTTCTGTTTTGGGTTTTTTTTTTTTTTTAAATTTACCACTAAACACTTGGTGGTGACAAGAAAAAGAGGACACAAAGGAAGGCAAGTGATGCAGTTTTTTTTACAGAAAACCTGCAAAATCAGCATCATGATGGGATGACACTGAGCAGGGAAACACAAACAGGACTCAGTCATGGAAAGTCACGGACATTGCTCTGCTCTGATGTCTGCGTGGTTTAACCCTTTAACCCAGAGAGAGGACAGCAGCACGGTTGTTTTTGATTTTGATGGAAACAGCTGACAATACTGGGCTTAATTGACGTTTGTGTCATTCAGTGGGGAATTTACAGTATATTTAATCCATAAGAGGAATATCACTTCATATTTACACCTGAGTGAGGTTGATGTTGACGTAATGGCAGGAGCACCAAACAGCATCGTCTTCTCCTACTGGCTGGAAGTTCAACTAATGAATGTGTAGACGCCACTGTCCTCAGGTGGAAGACGCTCAACAAAGAAGACACTTTAAACACTTGTATTGTCATACTTTGCATCCTTTGGACCAAACTTAATGAACTTGTGGCTGGACACTTGGTAACTCTGACATGTGAAGAGATATAGATATTTACATAATGTGGATTTGGATTGAGCCATCATAATGTAAGTGCTGCTTTTTGTATGTTTCATGAACTTTGTGCACGATTTCACTCTCATTTTTACGTTTTTAGTCATTGCTCATCCATGAGGACAAAAAAAGAAACATTTCCTCAGCGGTCAGATATGGAAGGAGGAGTATCTTTTTAAGTTGAGGTGATCAGAAAAATTTGGGTCTCCAAATGCCAAGACAACACCAACACTGATACTTCTGGATATCTCTATTTCAACCATTTGCATGCAATACAAACAAGAAAAGGTTAGTTATGTCATGAGACACTAAAACTCTCAACTATACCCACTAGCAACCTAAAAATGCATAGATGTGCATCTTCAATCAAATGCTGCGTAACCCATAATAAAAGCCAGTATCAGCTGATGACACACGTTATTGTTATGAACGTTAACGTTGAAGTTCACGGCAATGCTGATAGGGATTTAAAAGGAAGAGGTGGCCAACAAACAGTTGCCACTGAGGGGGGAACTTCATTCATTTTGGTGGTTTGATCCCCGGATCCTGTTCATGGGTCAAACTGTTTTTCGGGCAAGACACTGAACCCCAAATTGTTCCCGATTGTCAGGCTAGTACCTCACATGGTAGCTCACCGCCATCGCTGTGTGAGCATGTGTGAATGAGACACAAACTGTAAAGTGACTTGGATAAAAGTGCTATATAAACTACAGTGTATCTGTAATTCCTCGAAATCAAGCGTGGAGTCTTAGCGTTAAGTTCATCTGGGTTCAACTCACGAAGATATTCAGCATTTATGCACCAGTAGATGATGTCGAAACCAAATGGTTTTGCTAAGTATGTTGTGAAGGAAATTGCTTTATGGATTATCTTCACTGGCAGCGTTTTCCAAGCCAGGAAGTGCTACATTCTTGCACTGCACAGAAGTTGGAGGAAGGCGTTTGGGGTGGATGGTGGGTGAACAAAGCGCAGGACCTTCACCACGGTTTACATAGTCTCTGTGTTTGCTTAGGTTTAGGCTGTGGTTTTGGCTAAAGAGTGAAAAAGTAAACACATCCTGACTCAGCTTTGACTTGTTCCTAACTAATACCACAATATTTCCATAATATAAAGTTACTTAAACATAACCATAAAACATTATCATGTGGATTGCCCAGAATTTCTAGCAGTGCCCCTGCAAGTATATCTATGTACAGCTGTGTGCGCCGGCACTGTGACACACTTCAGTCACGTGACTTGCGTTGCTACGCGAGTAGGTCTCTGAATGAGTCTGCACCAGGCAGTTAAGCCCTTCTTAATACAGATGGCAGAGACGATCAAAGCATCAACAAGACCCTGACTTTAGAACAGCCATTAGAAAACAATGGGTGATTTTCCCCTTTAATTTATCCTCAAATATTATTTAGACCTCAATCTGTTCCTTATTGCCTCTGTCACATTGTAGTTAACAGAAAAATAAACAGGAGGAGCCTTTTTCATGGGTTGATCGGAGATTCCTAATCAAACTCCGTGTGAATTAACAAGTAAATTGTGATGAAACGCTGCTTTGACCTATACTTGAAAGAAGAGGTATTTTTCAATTTTCCGACAATATTACATTATTACCCACCATACCTTTCTAAGTATGGTCCCAGCCTGGTGAATGGAAAGAAAAAAAAGGGAGAGACCACGCATAAACCAAAACTAACTAATAAACTAAATATTATTTAATTTGGAACAATGTCAAGTATTGAGTAATAAAAACAATACTAAGTGCAGTGTGTGGCTCAGTGAAAAATTTGTTTTTAGGAAATTTCAGGGATGAAAAGAATATACAAATCTCACTAGTATTAATGTTGGTCCTGCTTCATGACACAGACATTAGTTGGAAATAGAGCTGGCGAGCTGATATGTCGCAAACTGCAGGGCTTGTATTTCCTGTAACTAAAATCGGGCCCCAACCAACTTGCACTACTATTGCCATTACTTGTCCTTTCCGTTCATTCATTCTTTGGTCATCCCTGGACACCAACAATGGACTAGTTAATGTGACGAGTGCAGTTGTACACTTTGTTCAGTTACATCAGTTACTTTTTGTTGGTTGGAGCAGCTCACTTAACTGTTCTGCATTAGACTTCGCAAACCATCCATCAACAACTATTTTCTTCTGGAAGACTTTGATGATCAGATACGCAATGATGTGGACATACAACCTTTTTTAGTTCACGTCGTGCTGTTGCAAAGCTACTAACACAATTTGCATGATATTGTGCTTGTGTCAGCCTGATAACTTAAGGTTCATTTTATGTTTCCTGGATCATGATTTAAAAAAAAAAAAAAAAAAAAAAAAGTCTGCTGGGGAACTACTTACTACTTTTTAAATAGGTTTGATATGTTTGTGACAAAATAGTAGTTTGATGACGTGCCCAACTGGGATTCCACTCCATGGTAGGCCCAGCTGGGGGATTGCTGGCGAGGTTATCACCAGGTTACAAAAGGTAGCTATGCAACAAAAAGGCCACTAATTGTAATTGCTGCATCTCTTCAACCCTAACCCATCTCTCATTCTAGCTCCGTTTTAAGAACACGAGTACTTGCTTTTCCGAATAGCTAAAGAACAGAAAGTCTCTTGAACTTGCCTGACATTCACTTCTTCTTCTGGGAAAAAAGTTGCAGTTAATTTGAGGGAGAGGAGAGGCTAGCGATGAATAACTTTTTTTTTCTGGAAATGGCACGACAGCAGCCTTTTAAACCTTACGTCTCCGGATAGTGTAGGTCTCTGGTCTCTCTGTATACATTGTCATCAATCTGCAGCCATCTT
This sequence comes from Xiphias gladius, assembly GCF_016859285.1. Lineage (NCBI taxonomy): Eukaryota > Metazoa > Chordata > Actinopteri > Istiophoriformes > Xiphiidae > Xiphias > Xiphias gladius. The sequence goes on from NC_053412.1 coordinate 7,145,863, forward strand.
TGAAGTAACTGCAGTCTGATGTTAGTCTGTGCAAAGCACCAAAGTCTGATCACCATCATTTCATGATGTCTTCCTCTTCCAATCATCATCTGCTTTATAATGCTGCAATTCTGCGTTAAGACGGTTTTGAACACAAGTACAGATCTGATTTGCGTATTTCTGTTAGAGATCACCTGTCCAACTGTCTTTTTGTTTGGATCTTCTTTTTTAGTTTCTATAGGTGAAGGGTTAACTCTGCTGAAGCATGTTAGCTGTTAGCGCTCATGCTGACAGGCAGAAGAAAGAACCAGGTTATTTCAAAAACACCAGAATCATAACTAAAGCTGCATCGATGAGTCAATCTACGGAAAATTAATAGTCAACGATTTTGATAACTGATTAATCCCTTAGTCATTTTTTTTAATTTTAAGAATAAAATTCAAGATTCTTTGCATTCAGTTTCTGAAATGTGAATATTTTCTGAGAGAGTAAACTGACCACTCTTTTGGACCGTAGCTCAGACAAAACGCAACATTTGAAGATGTCCCCTTGGGCTTTGGGAAATGATGATGGATATTTTTCACAATTTCTGACATTTTACAGATTCGATTAATCCAGAACATAATTGACAGATTAATAAATAATGAAAATGATCATTTTGTTGCAACCTCGATCTGAAAAAGCATGCCTCACTGAACAGACTGACCTGAAACCTGTGTCCTTTTAGAGCAATTTTAACAGATTTCATGAAGTTTAAATGACTCTTGTGATAGACTAAGAGACAGAAATTGCAAGACTGAAAGAAATATTTATGACTGTCTGATTAAAGCTCTTAAGTGTATGTGAATGCAACAAACATTTGGTTACTGATGGATGTTTCTTGTAACTTAAAGTGCAGTTTGATGATGCATAAGGACTTATTTCATTTAAATTTTCAGTCTAATCAAATCAAACACAAGTTGACATTTATTTTCAGTATGTTCAAAACTGTACAACTGACCACAACTCAATTTATATATGGAAATAGTAAACGCGACCCCTGACGAAGCAAAGTGAATTGACAATACATTCCTGATTGCCATGTTTACAGTTGTAAACCAGTGCTCATTAAGATGCAGTAATGTTGTAAGTCTTGATATAACCACTAGATGGCAGCATAGTCTAACAATAAGGAAGCTATTGTTGTTCGTGTCACCACAGAAGTCATTTTTTTTATTTTCCCTTTTAATTCTCTTACATTAAACTCAAATTTGTTCCCACATAAATTATTCCACGGAATTAGATACTGTCCTGTTTCATACGATCTGATAACCTTTTAAATCAACTTCCATGAGCATCATTTAGTTCAAGTGGACAGGACAATATCAGTTGTTTTCCTACTCCAGTATCCTGTCACTATTATTTTTTCTTTAAAAAAATTTTTTTTTTCCACTCTTGAGCAAAGTTTCATCGCAGTTTTTAAGATTGACATACAAATATGAAACATACCCATGGACAATGTAATTAACCTGATACTTAAATAGATAATCAGCAATTACAGGCATTCTGGTTAATTATGGAGTTACAGCTTCAATTCTCAGATACTATACTGTAGCTTCACCTGGTTGCAGGGCTGTAGCAGGATTTTAGAAATACTGAGGTCAAGAGTCCAAAGTCCCCCAATGCAACCCTGCCACCAGTCTAAGAAATTATTGAGAAGCCACCTTTTACAAAATTTTTAACACTAATTTAATAGTTAAAACGTATTTCTCCAAATACGATTATCTAGACACTAACTCCCTGTATTTTGATATGAGTTTGATTTATGAATTTTGACTATCAGAATAAAAAACAAAAAACCTCACCATATTTAATTTATCTGTAGTTTTAAAATGTAAACTCATCGTCAGGTTGTTTTAACTCCCCAAAGTCTGCGAAACATTACTGAGGACATGATCCCAGTGTCCTCAGTACCAGCTACAGCCCCTGCCATATTTTTTGTGACAGCTTAAAACACAGATGTCTTTTTTTTAATTTTATTTTTAATTTAATTTAATTTTTATTCCCCCCTGGGGTTTTCTTTTTTTTTCCACACATGATGAGCTGAAAATTGAAACTCTGCTCTTTTAACTTTCTTCTTTTAACTTGTCTTGAGAAAGTGACGTACAGTACATGAAAGGCAGGACCTCGTCCGGTAAAACACACTGTGGCTCTTTTCCTTAGTAGCCGTGAGGAGTGTAGAAACTTCACTAGAGGGAGCTTGATATCCACCGTAAGTCATCTTATTTAAACCTCAGAGAGGCCACCGAAGCCTTTGGTGACCGTAGTCCCCTGTCTTTTATAAACTCTTGTTTATAAAAACGCTGCAAAACACCAGCAAACAGCTGTTTTTCCAGTCAGAGCTCACATACTGACACCAACTGACCATGTGCAGCAAAAACAGAGCCTGTATTTATCCCATTTACTGTATCAGTTCACAAGTTGTTGTGCATCTAACACACATTGCACAGTGGGAAACAGCTGGAGAACATAGTAATGTGACATCAGGATGTCTGTGATAGGAAACACCGGCAGTCAATAATTTGATGTACAGAACTTTTTAGTGTGTTGCTTGGTTCATGATTAAACATAAGAACTTGTAGTTCGGTATTAAATCTGAGAAAAAAATCCCCTTTTCTCATTTTTTTTTTCTTATTTTCTCATTGGCTAAAAAGTTAATATTTGAATTGTGTTTTGGTAAAGAGAGTTTATATTTTGAGAGAGACATGATTGTCTGTCTGTAAATTGGACCCTGATTATATTGTCAGATTAAAATTTGTGAAGAAAATTTAAAAAAGTAGATGCAATTTTAATCTGTTGCAGAAAAATGCACGAAATGAAAACAACCACATCAAATTTGCAACATGATCCTACAAGTTCTATAATTTTGTCTCATTTTGACGTCAAAAAATTAACCTGAAATTCAGAAGGTCCACAAACTTTTTATTTTATTTTTATGGTGTAACAGGTCCTACAAACAATAAACACACCACAGGGTAGGGAAGGGACCATTGAGCTCGACCATGCTGTGAGAATAAAGTTTTCTTTTTTCATTCTACAGTTTGCAGCAACTAAAATACTGTAAAATATTTTCATGCATATTAGTGGTTGCTGGCCGCAAGCTGTAAATAAGAAAATAGCTTTCACCACAGACTGTGTGGGTGCTGAGATTAAAATATGAATAGGCAGGTTGGAAATATCACTCCCTTTCACTTCGCGTGCATTATGCCATTTCTTCAGCTGTTTAGACTAACTGTACCACAACGGCCAAATGAGCTTGAGTGGAATAAAAACTACCATTATGAGAGCTCGGAGCGTCTCGTGCACTTTTCCTGATACTGCTTTTGAAGCGGTATTCATAGCTAAGTGTATCCCACAAGTCACCACAGTCTACTGTGCCACATCGGTCCAGCTGTTGGTGGTTGTGCGCCTATAAGCTGGTTTCAGGAGCGACATTAATTAACAAATGACGAATTTTAAAGTTTGTGACATGTTGGATTCAGCATGAAAATTATTATTCATGTCCAAACACTAAAGATGCGGCAGATCTGTTCTTCTTACTGAGCCTGTTAACATTAATATTGCATATATGACACTGTCAACATAAATATTAGATGCATGTTGTGACTTTGAGAAATAGATCGGACTTATTTGTTCCAAAAAAAATCATCAGTTGTGTCCGAGTGAGCTCTGATAAACCTCCCCATGCTTGCAGTCTTAATGGACACTCTGGCAATTACCGGAGATACGTCACACAAGTAGCCACTTGATTACTCACAAATTCTGTAGGTGTGGATATTGGGACAGACGATAAGGTTAACTGGCTGTACAGACGGGACGAGCAAAGTCAGATGGTAGATTGTAGTGAGGCTCAAGATGCTGCAGGAAAAGTCTCAAGTGTGTCCTGTCGTATGTGGAAGTGAACTCTACAACAATCTAAAGACGATATGTTTTAATTGTATCATACAGAAACAATGCATCCATGGTTGTTATAACTTCATGATATGAGTTTTTTATTTCTTGTTTTTTTTGTCTTGTATTACCACGGGGAGTTATACCAGATCAGAAGCACAGACAGACCAAAATTATAAGCTGATCAGAAGCAAATTCCTATTTGAAATCAATTGAAAGAGCGCATGTTTTGGTTAAATAAAGCAAAGTTAACAGTTTAATTTATAAGCAGTATAATAACATTTGATTGTTAATAACACACTACAATGTTCTAAAGAGATATTTTTAAGTGTTAATGTTCTTGTCAACAGTTATAATGTCTATATAATTTATCAACCCCTCTCTAGATAAATACATACTTCAGTATATGTTTGACACGAACATGTTTTATATGAATACAACTCTGCTATATTATACAGTCTTCATTGCCTGTTTATACACAGAATACATATTGACAAATACATTATTAAACACATTAAAATATCCTTATTTCTACTTGTAACTACATAGTGTTATAAACAGTTTATGTATTGTTTATAAATGTTAAATAAGGGGTGTGGTTTAGTGTTACCAGCCTTACCTTTTTTTTCTTTTGAACAAATTAAAATTGATTTTTGCATTCAAGGCAACATATAATTCATACAGATCATATCCAGTGAACCTTTTATCCCACAACTACCTGCACCTGAAGGCCTTTAATGGCCAATGACAGTGAGTTTGAACTTAAATGAATAAAACGTAGTAAGGGCATATAATGTGGCAATGACACATGAGGGTGAACTATTAAAAGTTGCTGTATCGTTCTGTACAATTACAAAGTATGGGATTTTTTTTTTGGTGCTTTGTTACACAGAAGACTGTACACCAGAAACACCTACAGATAATGGCATAATTAGATGCACCCGAAGTCTGAACACCGAATGTAGATGAAAATAAATGGGAAAATTTGTATTCACATTCATCATACTGCGGTGTAGAACTGTTGCACTGCAATCCAACATTTCTATCAGTCTGATGTTTTTGCCTTCCTTAATGATAACAAATGCTGGATGTGCCCGATTTCATATTAATTGGACCAGAGAAACATTAAGCAGACTGCTGTAATTCTTGGTGTTATTTTCGTCGCAGATTCCTGTGTTGATGATGAAGTGATTAGAATGATTTTAAGATGTTACTGCTGACTTTCAAAGGGTTTAAATAGTATTTCTCCAACATATACGGTACATCACTACTTTTGTTGGCTCTTAATGTGCCTGGTCAATGGATGTGGCTCTGTGGGTTACTCTTAAGTTTTGGCTGATCACTAATGGTGATTTATGATCCTAATGATGTCCTCACCTGTAGACTGTCACCATTTTTGGTATCTTCAGTTAGTTTCGGGATTTGCAGAAGAAAGAAACTGAGGTGACATTTTCTATGAACCCAATCCACATCCAGTTTATCTTCAGTTTTTTAAACACAGTTTAAAAACGGCTTTCTAAGTCCAAGTTGATATTTCATTGAAAGAAGCAAGAGTAATGGCAACAAAGCTAAAACAAACAGCTGTACTGTAAAATTCAATAAAACAGGAAAAATGTACCACCAGCACGACTACACAGAAATTGTTTTTAAAAATAAAGCCGCAAACATAAGTGGCGTGCAGCAATCCGAACCATTTGCAGAAAAAACAGGGATCAGTGGGATATGAGCGCATTCCTATGGACTGAAAATGCCTCAAAGTGCCAGGCTGCTATCAAACTGCGTTAATGTGATGGATATCCGGCATTCTGCATTCATTCTCCACGCTGTAAACATGGGAGCTGACAAACAGACCCTGGTGAGAGGGCCTCCAGCACAGAGCAGCCACTCAGGCGCTCTCTGCCTCTAATGCGTCAACAAATATAGCCTGGGTTCAAGTAGATTTTATGTAAAACGCAAACAAATAGACACTTTCCTTCACCCCATGTTTGCATTTCCTGAAAGTCAGCAGCTCAGTCCTCTTCAATTTCTGGTATTCTGTTCTAGGATGAGTGAATGTGAACAGGTTTGTTTTCTTTCTTTGCTGTCAGGCGGAGATCAATTTTATTGTTTTTGTTTGTTTTATTGTTTTGCTTTCTATATGGTCACAGTGTCTAATCGCAAGCCAATCTGAGCTTGTAAAGAAGGCACATAACTTGCAATTGGCTGGTTTGTTGGACAGTTATCCTGCTGCCAGTGTGCATGATCGCATCGTGTCCACCTTTTTTAAATTTATTTTTTTTATTGCGTGGATGAGTTTAGAGTTGTTTCTTTCAAAAAAAAGATTGTGAATTGAAATTTCTAATTGTATCATGTGTTTGTATAGATTGCATTAGGTTTTACTGCAATGTCAAAAAAAAAAAAAAAATCAAGTTTGGAAAGTTCAAACTAGCTTGTTGAAGTGTAGGTTGTCTGGAGGCTGCAGACACAGCTGTGAGGGCTTTACCGGGTGATTAAACTAGGGTGGCAGAAAGTTGTGTGCGCCCAAACGTTCCCATGCCGCACATTCATTGACTTGAATGTCACTGACCGTACATTCATGGATACATGAGGGTATCTAAGTGCAACAAATGACTGACTGTTACTTCATCTGATGAGTTACAGCGCTCCCTCTAAAGAAATAGTAGAAACAGCCTTTAAAAAAAAACAGCAGGTGTAATTTGTGTGTAATTTGTAGAATGTAAACTTCTCGGTTCATTAAAGGCGCTGTATGTAAATTTTGCCATCTCCACATAGCCAACGTTAGCATTAACAGCTGTTTACTTACAAGTCTTCAAGAAACCTTGCGGATTCAGCATCGGACCTCAATTTCCTTTACTCGCAAATAGCGGACTCCGGCAGTGGGAAGCAGCGCCAACGTTAACTCTTGTTTTGCTTCTATTTCTATCACTTCTTTTTTCTTCTACTGAAGTTAGCATGCTAACCAGCTAGCCAGCTAACTCCAAGTATACGCAACTACACTTGTTCATTAGGCTTTCCCTGCCTAGTAAATGTCCATGTCTTTCAGACTCCAAGCCTGCAGTTTGTAATTCATTAGGATTATGATCTAAGACTTTGCAGAGCTTCCTCCAGAGACACATACATGACTGTTTTTCACTGGCTGAGGAGCACTCTCCATGACAAGTGAACTGAAATTCACCGGTAAAGTTGGTAGAGTGGTCCTGATTGTAAAAGTTCCCAAAATTCAAAGAGACAAAACTTAGTCAGTGTCCTCAGTGGTAGCTACGGGCCTCGAGCTGGAGTATTTTTATGAAAACCAATCATGTGAACACACTGCTACCTATTCTGAAGCTATTCTAACCCCATACTTTGTATTCCCCACCCCATGAGACACAAAACCTAACCACACCAGCGAATTTCACTGTCGTTGTTCAGAACAGTAAATGTAAAAGCCTTCATGAATTGTTGGTTAAGTCAATTTGTGTGTAAACTGTGGCAAAAAAAAAGACCTTTATTCATATAAAAAGGTGGATTCTTACCCTAAAACAAACAACTTAGAATAAAACAGCAGATCAACCTGAAGCACTTCTACGTGTCACCTTTTTAGCTGCCTGGTTGACAAGCACCATGAATGCAAATATATGTCTCTATATATATATATTTAAATGGATTTCCCAACCACTTGCATGTCAGTGCTCCACCCATCACTCAGACCCCCTCACTATGAAGGAACCACACTGCCATCATCACATCACTACAAGCATTACACAGGATATTCATTCAGACTAAATGGTCCAACCAATTATAATGATTTTAGAGGAGCTATGTTGTTTGCATTAGTGCAGGAAAATGGACTGCCATTTTTTTCATGTTTTTGGGTGGAAATTGAGAATTGAGCTCTCTTCTGGGTCTATAATGGATAGAATACCAATCAGCCAGCTGATGTAACTCTACCCGCTCTGCTTTTGACCACGTATCACATCATGCACTTACCCCATTAGAAAGTCTGTTCAATACGTTTCTAATTAGATGAGCAAATATATTTTTAGCCCTACTAGTGAGTGCACATGGCTGTATAGATGGTAGTTTTGATGCTAGGTTGGTGGTGCTATTTGGATCAAACTGCTTTATAACTTGATAATGGAAAGTTTCTTATTGACTATATACCAAGACACCGCACTCATAATTCTGGTTAGCAATTTAACTACTGTGCTCAAGTACTGCTACTGATGCTTTACGCTATGCATGTTAACAACATTAAACTGACAGTTATACCAAAAATTCACCCAGAATCACAAGGCTTTACAGTCAACGCTACCTGATAAATAAGTTATCATCTAATCTTAAGGCCTCTTGTCTTGAAGAAGGTCTGTGTTTTAAAATTTTGTCTCCATTTTAACACAGGATTCAGTTTCAAGATCTTCAATATTTCGATTTTGTGCTTGCATGCTTGCGTATTCCTAAATTAATGTAATTAATATGGGGTCAAGGAAACCATTTAACAACTGAATTTTTACATTTACTTTATTTTCGCTATTGTGTAAACTACAGCTTAAATGACGAGTCAATGAATCAATTATCCATCAAAAGAAAATTAATTTACCACAATTTTGATGAATTGTTTAGGTCGTTTATAAAGCAAAAAAGTCAAATATTCTCTAGTTCTAGCTTCTCAGTGTGAAGATTTTCTGCTTTTCTGTTTATTATATTATTTTAAATCTAATATCTTTATGTATCGGACCATTCACCTTGTGCTTGGGAAATTGTGATGGGACATTTTTGTAGACTATTTAACTTGGAAAAAAAAAAAAAATGATTCGTTTATCAGCAGTACCAATGTTAGTTGCAGCCCTAATGGAAAAAAAGGAACTCGTATAAAAAAAAAAAAATGTTTCTCATTAAACTGTCACTACGAACAGTCATTTTTAAATTTCTGAATGTAAAAGAACAGACAACAAATCTCATTGTACAGCCACCCACCACTCACACGGTTAGATCTCTCTCTCTCTGACAAGCGCCCCCCCTTGATACACACATAGCCAGACACACCCACATGCACACCTAAAGTAGAGTACCGCTAAGTAAGAAATCAAATGTCATTCTCGTGGCCAAGTCGATTTCAATCTCTATTCTCAGCTTTTTCCAAAATCTATAAACGCAGCTCTTAACACAGGAGTGAGAGCCGGGTGAGCAGAGGGTTAAAGGGGGTCCGGGGCTCTGTCAGGCTTGGGTTAACTGCTGTGTCAAAGTAGCTTTTGTCCTCTGAACAGCGCTGGGATGATGATGGTGTGTGTGTGTGTGTGTGTGTGTGTGTGTGTGTGTGTGGCTGACATCGCAGCCTGAAGTGATTTGGAAGGTTACTGGTTTGAATCTACACAGAAAATGACTGCTCTTGCTCAAGAGCCTCCGATACAGCTGCCAGAGGGTGTTTTTATATCAAAGGAACAAAGTTGTTTTTCATTGCTTCAAATGGGGCAGAGGGATGTTTTATAGGCCTTGTCACTCAGTAAAGACAAATATCTGGTTATATACGTTGCTGTTGTATGATCAAAATGCATTCGGGCCTTATAGCTGGTAATAACCACAATAGAAATGCCTCTCCAGCCACATATCATAGCTGTCTCACAACAAGCCTCGCCTCAAAATAATTTCTTAATCCATTAATTGGCGTGGAGCAGCATTCGGGGCAGGGCTTTTTGTTCAATATGTTTTTCAGAGATGCATACTAATCATATAAAGTGATCCTTTGTACTCAGGTTGACAGCAGCGATGAGGGCTTTTAGATGCACACGCGCACACACACACACACACACACACACACACACACACACACACACACCGAGGCATATGTCTGGGAGCGGCGATGGCAGAACGAGTGTATTATTTTCCCTGAAGAGTGTTATTTTCCTGTCAAGGCTTGATGGCAACGTGCCAACAGATGTGACAGGGAGCGATCATCCCTCCTTCATACAGTACAGAGAGAGAGAGAGAGAGAGAAACCGAGGAGGGATGGATGGGGACGGAGAGAGGAAGACACACACACAGACACACTAGCTGGGTTTCTATCCAGGCATTTTTATGCAAATTGCGATGTATTGAATTTGGAAAGCAGCATGGAAACAGCTAATTCTAATGAAATTTTCTCGCAAAAAAAGTTTTTATGCTCGAGGCTGGAAGTTTGATTTGATTTTTCTCATCTGATGCACGCATCAGGAGGTTTGGTTAGATTTAGATACGAAAATGGTTCGGGAAAGATTATTATAACAAATACTTGTTTAAGGTTAGGGAACAATCATAGTCATGATTAAAAGAAGATAAAGTGTTGGTAAGAAACAGGAAGCGAACAGCAGTCCACTGTTTTGAAGTCTAGCGTTCTGTTGCCCCACATCCAACCACCATTACATTGCTCAGTCTCTCTTTATGAATATTTACGGTGTGGAGGATTAAGTGAATATGGTATACACAGCTGATGTATGGATGGTCTTTAGTTTTTTTTTTTTTTTTTTTTTTTAACAGGACTATAATCAGTTACTACAAATCTGTGGGAATGACTTGAATCATTGTCAGATGTTACTCTGCACACCTGGATCTCCTCCACTCCAGATCCTGCCTCAGGTCTCTGATCTCCTGAGCCAGCTCTTCCTGAGAGGCAAAAACTGCCTTCGCAGACGAGCGCTGCTATTCAGAGCTACCTGATCAATAACAGCCACTGCAGATCAGACTATAGTGTGTTTGGTAATGGCACTGTTTTCTTTTGTCACCTGGTAAAGTCTGTAAGTAAACTGATTCTCTGTTATATCCCTCTCTGTGTTCCTCCATATACCTCTCTCTCTCTCTCTCTCTCTCTCTGCTCCTTTACCCTCTTCATTTACTTCTTCTCTGACTAAAAAACAAAGAAAAAGCAAAACAAAGCAGAAGGAAACAAAAGGAGAGAAAGAAGAACATGTCATTACTGGTTTTGTTTCTACAGCGGCACAATACCCTGACCACCCTCATCAAATGATAGAGAGAGATTGCATGCATGCTGGCAAGTCAGAAAGAGAGAGAGAGAGAGAGATAGAGCCCCCATATGACGAAAGGCAGTTTAATTTAGATAATTATCTCACAAATTAACCACAAACTCCTTCCCTGTTAATTACCTGTCTTGGGGAGTAGTGCAGGAAAACAAAAAGCAGAGCCAGGGAGGTCTTTGTTCAGATGTTCTTGGGGGGGGCCATAAATTGGTTACGCCCCTCCTGAAAGGCCAGATAATCCTTTTGAGGTAACAACCACTAAAGCATTTGATAGGCTAATGGGGAATACTGTTAGCATCCGCGTTTGTAATTGGACGTCATAAATCTGGAACAGGTGATGGGGGAACAAAAGAGGGGTTTTGTCTGGGTGTCAAGGCCGCGGCACGACTTGTAAATCCTTCCCCCTGCTGAATGGCGCTATCTGACGGTCCACGTATGGCTGCAACAGGAGATGCACAGAGACTGGATCTCCCACATCAATCCTCTGTGACTGTGTGGAGTATTTTTGTGCACTCAGATACACAACTATATATGTGTGTGTGTGTGTGTGTGTGTGTGTGTGTGTGTGTGTGTGTGTGTGTGTGTGTGTGTATCTGCCCCAGCAGTGCTAATAAAGAGACCTTTTCTTATCTTGGTGTCTGCTGAAGGTGATTCTGTCAGCAGCTATTAACCTTGCCTTTATAATGACAGCTCGCCTGATTAGTTTCAACACTTAGACCTGACATTTTCAATTTCACTATTATTTTTCTTCTTCAGGTCTTTGTCAGAGTAGGAAATACATTTTGTAAACCTTTATCTCCTCTGATAATGACTTATTAGTGTTGTTAGTGTTCCTCATTAAAAACCAACATTAAAGCTTTGTTGTTCTTACCTTTTTTTTGTTTCTTTTTTTTTGCCAAGTGACGAACAGCAAAGTGTGTTTTCATATGTAAACTTTAATTAGCAATACTAAACTTATTTTCAGCATGCTAGAAGTAGAAAATGAAAAGGTAAAATAAATGTTTCATTAAATTTGAAAGTGTCTTTTTATAAAGAGAAAACCACAGCAGGTGGTCAAACCTGGGAAACAGATATTTATTTTAGCATATTTTAGCTTTTGTGAAGAATTTGACATGGTTATTGGTCTGACAAAAACTCAGCTTAATTTCCCTTTTATGTCTCCTCTTAAGTGCTAATAAAAATAACTGTCTTTATCTTTGGTCAGTGTCAGGGAGGTATTTTGTTATCTCCTGATTTCAATGATTTTGGAGCTTTAGCGTGATTAAGCCACACAATTGAATACCATCAGAAACTGGGATGTCTGGAACCTTATCTCAGTTAGCTGGAAGGACACATTTAATGTCATCCGCTTCTTATACCTGTGCAAGGTTTTTGACACTGCCACGTGTATTCATGTTTCATTTCTTCATGATCCTCTTGTCAGCTGAAAGATTTTGGACTTTGAAAGGCCCATCAAACAAACAGAAAAATGCCAGTGGTCAAGTTAAGATAAAGGCCATCTGTCCGTCTGAAAAGTTGACGTTTCCAAGTCAGAAATACAAGGTGTTTGCTCCACTGTGTGTGCGAGGACTTTGGTTTAACTACAGACAGGTCACAAATTAAAGGAATAATCTGAATAAATGATTTGAGAAAACATTAACAAATGCAGATGCTTCCACACAGGTGCACTGCATGGTACAATTAAGCAATTAACATCCAATTCTGCTCTGTGACATGTATAAAATTGCTGAGCAGGCCCAGTTGTTGACTCTGAAAGAGGGTTCATTGTTGGGGCACCGATGGCAGGAGCTTTAGTGACAGAGACTGCTATTCTGGCAGGTGTTTCAATAGGAACACTGACTAAAGATCAATGGGAAAGACATCAGCAAATAGGGTCCGAAACTGTAGTCGACAGCACACATTTGACGAACGTGATACATATGGATTAGTGTGATATCTAAGGAAAAACAGAAGAGCAACACTTCCTCAGGTGACTGAGAAATTCAATTCAGGACATGATCACACTGTGTTAGCAGGAACAGTCTGTCGACAATTACACAGAGAGGTATATTTATAATAGGGTTCCGGTGCATAAACCCCTCATTACAAAGATGAATGCACATTTGAGAGTTCATTGGGGCAAAAACCACAGGCACTGGTCTACAGAGATTTGGAAAAAAGTGATGTGGTCAGATGAGACTCAAGTGCAGGTGTGGCATACGCCAATAGAACGGTACAGGCCTGGATTCTTGACCCCTACAGTGAGGGGATCCGGTGGCTTTGTTATGCTCCGGGGGGCATTTTGCTGGAATGATTTGGGTCCACTTGTCCCCTTAGAGGGGAGGGTCACTGCAAATCAATACAAAGTTGTTCTGAGTGATCACCTTTATCCTATTAAGAAACATTTCTATCCTAATGGGAGTCATCCCTTCAGGATGACAATGCCCCCATCAATAGGACATGAGGGGTCACCGAATGGTTTGATGATTATGAAAATGACTTGAATCGTATGCTATGGCCTTCGTAGTCACCAGATCTCAACCCATTCGAACAACCATGGGAGATTTTGGACCAACGTTTTAGACAGTGCTCTCCGACACCACCATCAAAACACCCAATGAGGGAATATCTTTTGGAAGAATGGTGTCCATCCCTCCAGTAGAGTTCCAGAGACTTGGAGAATCAATGCCAAGGAGCGCTGAAGCTGTTCTGGCGGCCTGGATGTCTTACCTTAGTAAGACACTTATTTTAGCATATCATGTTGTTTTTTCCTTTAATTTGTTACCTGTCTGTAGTTGGCTGTGGTGTTTCCCTATAGCTTTCTTCAAACTGTACATCTGACTGTTTTTTCTTTCTTGGATTTTCTTAAGTTGCAGCTTGAGTTTCACTTGGTGACACACAAAAGCGTTTTTGGTTCTGACACCGTTATCTGTGGGACATCATTTGTCAGTGCCTTCCAAAAACATTAAAAATGATGCAAAAAGAAAAAGCTTTCTGGTCTGATAGCACTATGATAATAATTTGGTGAGGTTTTGACACAAAAATGACTTAGTGAAGAAAGCATTGTGATTTGTATTGAAATTGCGACTTTGTGAAGGTGTGCAGACCTTTTATTATTAAAATAATAGCCTAATAGAGTTAGGGAACGATCATGGTCATGATTAAAACAAACCAACACTGGCTGTCGAGGGGGAAATGGGAAGTGAACAGTGGTCTCCCATGTTAGCCTGGTGTTTTTTGTCTGTACATAATTCCTACAACTCCCAGAGGTCTTTGTCACTAGAACTACATAACATTAATGTGTTGTTTTTGGGCTTCTACTGAAAAGACTTGTTCTCTTGTTGTTTTGCTCGAACACTCCTTTAGCCATGGTGCTGAACACTCCTCGATCTAATTATACCTCATTTTAACTGATCTATAACTGATTGTTATAGATGAATGTAAATTGTAAAGTTTCCTGCCTTGTGCTGCAGAGGATTTATTTTTCTATCAGGAAGGAGGTGCGAAACATTAGTGGTAATGTCATTTGTCTATGATCAGATTATTGTGTGCATGTGAACATAGCTAAAATGTTTACATGTGTTTCTTATATGACCCCTGTCGTGACACACCTAGTCATTTGTCTCTATACACTGCAACAACACAGTGCATGGAGCCATTCTTTCATCATTTCAGAACACACACAGACGGTAGCTTGCAAAAAATAGTCCCATATTACTAGCATTTTTTTTGCCAGATCTTTAAACTATATTAGATGTTGTTCATCGCGAATGGAAGCGAGCATACTTGACTTTTAGGCTGGTACGGATGGGAGTGCTATGGATAGGATCATAGCAGCAGCTGAGCTTGCATTTCAACAGATCCATCTCCATGACAACTAAGCAAAATCCATCTGTTGAAGAAGACTGTGTGATACTGTTGAAAACTCCAGAAAGAAATGAATAAGTGGACCTTGAACTGGGATTGTTTTGTCAGTGTACAAAGATATTTTCACTTTTGTGGCACACATGCGTGAAAAAGAAACTCAAATTGGAGTAGTTTACATATGTACTACAAGTGAGAGTGTAATCCCATTTTAACACTATTGTAAGGCTTCAAATCACAAAATGGCATCTCGTCAGAAGTAGATAAAGGAAAAAGGCTAGCTTATTATTTTAAGCTTCAAAAGAAAATACCCTAACTAAAAGTTTGGACTATAAATCTCTATTCTTGTGAGGCTATTTAATAGAAAAGAACACACTCTCACACACAAGTTAACACCCATTATGTGTCGACACTGTTGTTGCTAATCTGTGGCCACGTCCAAACCAGGTGTGAGAAACATGAGTGAATACACACACACGTACACAAACACACAGGCGCACACACACACGCGCACCTCCATACTTAACACACATCATGAGGGGAACATCGGCGCTGCACCAATATTTGTGTTTTGTGGCTGTCACGTACTTGTCCAAGTCCTTGTCACTGCTCTCCACATCTACCGGCAGCAGGTGTGAACAACTCTTGTGCTGAGAGGGACGCACTCTACTGTCACCCTGTCAGAGAGAGAGAGAGAGAGAGAGAGAGAGAGAGAGAGAGAGAGAGAACTGGAGACACACACACACACACACACACACACACACACTCTCAGGCTGGGGGAGGAGGGACAGGGAGAGATCAATAGTAGTGAGTGTGGAGTTTGGATAATTACAGTTGTTAGCAGGGAGAGGAGAGCAGCTATAGTGGCCTCTCCACTCAGAGTCTCTTATCACTCTCTGGCCTGTCATTACAGCTTTAAATGCTGCTGTGGCAAAGTGGCAACTCTGTGTGTGTATGTGTGTCTTTTTTTTTTCTGTCCTCTCCCCTCCCTTTATGTCTCCTCCTTGTTTTGTCTCCTCTCTTTTGCTTCCTCTTTTCTAGTTTTTATATCTCCTCTCCACCTTTTGTGTCTCCTCTCCTCTTCATATCATCTCTTTATATCTCCTTTCCTCTTCTCTCCCCTTCTCATTTCTCCTCCTCTCTCCTCTAATCTTTTTAACCACCTCTCTTACTCTTTATATCGCTTCCTCTAGTCTTTACTCCTGTACTTGTCTGTTCTCCTCCTTTCTACTTTCCTTTCTTCTTCTCTTCTCCTTATATATCTTGTCCTCTTGTTTCTTCCCCCCTCCTCTTCATATCTCCTTTGTCTTCTCTCCTTGTTTCTCCTCTCCTCTAACCTCCTCACCTTTTGTCAGCCTCTCCTTTCCTCCCCTCCTTTCTTCTCTTTCTCTCTATATGTTGTCTCCTCACCTCTCCACTTGATATATCTCCTCTTACTTTCTCTTCTTTTTATCTCCTCTTTTGTGTTGCCTCTTCTCTCCTGACACCTCCTCTTTTTAAGTCGTCAACTTCCGGTAATCTCTCATCTCCTCTTTTGTCATAGTTTATTGTCCTTCCTCTCTTCTGTTCTGCCTTACCTCTCCTTTATGCTCCTCTTCTTTCCCCTTTCCCCTTCTCTTCCAAGCTCCTCCTCTCTTGCATCTCTTTTGCCATATCTTCTTAAGTAATCTCACATCTCTGCTACTCTTCCTAGTTTGTTCCGCCTCTCCTTTCTACCTTTAGTACACAAAACGGCTTTCTCTGATTTCTAAGGTATCAGAGAAAGCTCTACAGACTAAACCGATAGTCTGAAGGTTCTGACAACCTTTAGACAAACGGTCTGGTTTCAGGTTGGCCAAGTGCGTTTGATCCAGGTTCATACCCCAGAGGCAGCCGAAGGGATCTCTTCAAGCCTCCCATTTAGAGAAACACAGGATGCAGTCAGTCACCCTGGTTTCTGTCAGGCTGAGAAGACTGCAGCATCATGCTCTGCTGACTCCACTTTTCTCTCTGTAGCAGCAGTGAGTCATCGGTTTTGGTGAAGTATATGACAGGGTTTTTATTTTTGGTCCTACGTGTTGTCTAGTTACTTTTCTAATGGGTCAGGCAAAACTGAGGCTGTAGCCCACTTAGAGGTAGCTATGGAAAGGGTCAGTTTGCATGGTGTCAGACCTGGGCGAATCTGTTTATATTTGGGAATTCGGAGATGTGCTTTGCTGCAAAGTTAAAGATAACTGATTTTACGGTTTTGATAAAAAAAGGGGGAAAAAAAAACTAATATATATCACATGAATGTCAGGGGGAGAGGTTCAGTTGTGGATATGTATAGAAATTATGTTTTTGCTCATTTGTCTTTTTATTCCTTGAAATCTTTAAATTTGTGATCGTAATTTTAATCTAATGGATTGATTCTTTCCATCCACTCTACTTCTTTCAATTTCTCTTTAAATTTCTTTGACTTTGCTCTTCCTCTATATCTCTTCTCAGCTCTTCTCCTGTTCCCTCTCCCTCTCTTTCCATCACCTGCTTTCTTTCTCCTTGATCCAATAATCTCTTGTCATCTCTTCTCTTCTCCAAGTTTGTTGTACCTCTCCAGCTTTTCCCTAATTTTTCTCTCCTCTCCTATTCATCTGAGCTCATCTCTCCCTCCTTCTCATTCTGTTTTTCATCACCTCCTCCTTACATCTGTTCCTTCATCCAATAATCTCTTGTCATCTGTCCTCCTTTTCCTAATTTGTTCTCTCCACTCCTGTTTTGTTCTCCTCTCCTCTGCTTCTCTCTTACATCTCCTCTCTCATCCAATAATCTCTCTTCGTATCCTATCTCCTTCCACCCGCTCCTCTACATTCTTTGTCCCTTCCCTTCTTCTCCCTTCTCCTCCTTTTCTCACACCATCAGCGGTGCCAAGAAGAAGAATTTATTCTGGAGATCCACGCTCTAATTTCTCAGAAAAAGACAGAGAGAGGTTTTGACTGTCCAGCCAGACAGGATATTCTTAGTTGTTGAGACTTGACACGCGACACTAAAAAAGGCCTGGAGAAAGTGGAGTTAAATCCCCTTTGGATTGCTGTGGTTGTTTCGCCATTCTCTCTCAACACATACACACACACACACACACACACACACACACACACACACACACACACACAGATGTGGTTTTTTTGGATCTTCACTGATGTTGAGGAGCCTTGTCAGAAATAAGAAGAAGATGAAAATGATGGAAAGAAGGATTAGATGGTTACTAAACAATGGTGGTTAGTCCCCTCTGGGCTGTTTTCTCTGATTTAGATGGAGCAGGATTAGCTGAGAATGTGGAGATCAGAGTAGTGTTTGTGTGTGTGTTGAAGAGAAGTGGGCTGGTGATATGGAGTTGCTTGAGGCAAAGCTGTCATATATTCGACCGATTTTCTTTTTGTGTTCCGTAGGTGGTGCATAGTATAGCATGAAGGATGGCGCGCACACACACACACACACACACACACACACACAGGTCCTGCACTGTATAGAGCACTGCAAAACATGGCAAAAAAAGAGTCTAGTTGCAAAGCTCCAACTCTGTAGAAATTTCTGGTGTAAAATCTTCTCTTGGAGAAAATGGTCAAAGTGAGAATATAGGTTCTTACTTTCCATGACATTCTTGTAAATAGTCACTTTTTGTGGTGTTTTGTGGTGCACTTGCAGATGGTCTAAAACTGTTGAGTAAATGGTATGTGTGTGTGTGTGTGTGTGTGTGTGTGTGTGTGTGTGTGTTTGAAATCGATGGGGGAAACGGAACTATGTGAATATGGTTTTGATTATCAGGAAGCGCTGACATGGTGGCTCATGCATCCAGATGTGAGCAGTCTCTCAAATCTGTGTGTGTGTGTGTGTGTGTGTGTGTGTGTGTGTGTGTGTGTGTGTGTGTGTGTGTGTGTGTGTGTGTGTGTTACAAGCATTGAGTCGAGTATCACAATGAGACAGGAAATCACTGCGAGGATAAAAATTTTCTCTTTCTCTCTCTCGCTCTCTCTCTCATACAAAACACTCACAAATAACCCGCTAATCTCTGCCTCTGCCTGCATGCCATTCAAGGCTTCCTCCAATTAAAAAGCATCAGGGAGTCGAACCCGTCGTCTTATTTATCATATTAATTAGAAACTCCCTTGACAACAAAGCGAGGCCTACAGCTGTGGAGCAGAGGAGAGGCCTGGGAAATGAAGGATGGTTTGATTTGTTGTCTTGCTAATGTGACACCTATTATACAGGTTAGGCCTCAGATACAAAGACGCCACAACAGGATATGGTAATTGTAAGTGTGTGTGTGTGTGTGTGTGTGTGTGTGTGTGTGTGTGTGTGTGGTAAATATGTTGGCATGAAAGGATCTGCTTTGACTATGTACTTTTTGTACTTGGTTAACCACAGCTTGCTGTATTTCATGTGGGTAACAAATCACTGAAAAGGCTGTATATGGTCACCATAAACCTTTATACTGTGCCTGAGTGGCACTGGTATGCAGGTTTGAAAGAGCTCATAAGTATCACATACCCATGTGTCACAACCTATTTTTAAGGTGTGCACGTTACTTAATGTGCCTTTATGGAAGATAGATTCTCATCATGTTTAACAGCTGACAGGTGTACAGGTGTGTTTGTGTCATTTTGAAACCTACTTTTGGACCAAATAAGGGGTCGACATTGTGCTTAAATTAAAAATCGGGTCTGGTTCAGGTAGTTTAACCCACCTCTGAGATGGTGGATATAACACAGGTTTAACTGAATGACACATTATTTGCAAAACTGATCACTACCACACTGTTTTTTTTAGGGGAAGGGGTTGGTTCTGCACCAACGAGCATTGATGTCTTTTATTATTATTAGAGGTGTGTGTTGAAGTATAAATTTAAGGGTCTAAAAAAAGATTAAATGCAACTTGAGAAGCCTTTTGACACAGAATGTCTGTGGAAACTCTTCACCGCCATCAGAAAAAAGTTTTCCATCCTGACGCCTTGTCTCCCGTCTGTATAAGCAGGCGGATTATTGTACTACTAATGAGCAGAGCATCTTCAGCGCTTTCCTCACTAAACCTGAGCAAAAAATGTTTTACTTGAGTCAATAATTGCTGATGTCACAATGGGCCTGTTGATCTAACAAGCCAATGATATTTATATTCAGTGATTTTAAGTGAAAATGTAGCGAGAGTAGAGGAGGTGTTCAGTAGAAGAGAACGCAGAAGCGGGAGTCGCTGACCGTGGTGCTAGAGCTGAGACCTGTCGGCGGTGAAGGAGCTGTCCACAGCACTGAACCGGTGGCTCTGATCATCAGCACACACACCCTGTTTTTCTGGATAGCTGCAATATGTTCGCACATCACCCCGTTGATGAGTCTAGGTGATCATTATCTTCTTGATAAGCCTGTTTCTCGTATTGAGAGGTGTCCTTGTGGATCTGCTGCTGTTGCTGGTCTAAATAACAAAACAAAACATCATATTAGATTGTTGTTGTCAAGGTGGCACAGTGTTGTGGGATTGTACGACCCAGTTCCTGGGTTTCAGCCCACTTGCTAGCTGGGGTCTTTCTCTGTGGAGCTTTCCTTTTTCTCACTGTGTCTTGCAAACAGCCCACAGACAAGCAGGTTGGGTCACCTGGATAATCTAAATTGTCCGTAGGTGCTGTGAATGTTTGACTGGCAATATAAATAAGTGTGTGTTCAGGCCAACAATGGCACCGTGTGATTAAACAGCGGCCCCGTCATTCATTTCAAAACCGCTACATTGGCACAGTCTTCTGGCAAATAGATTGACCCTGTTTCAACTTTTGCTGCAACACACTGCAAAATCAAATACATGTCATTGCAATTTTTTTTTTTTTTTTTTTTTTTGTGATTGTCAAGTTGAAGGATAAGATGGTTGTAAATGTGATAACTGTTTTTGGTGCCTCACGAGCCTTTAAACTCTGTATTACACGAACTGGACATGGTTTTTTTATACCCTTGTCTTACCTATAGCTGCAGCAGCCCCCCACTAACAAAGCCCCCTGCATTCTTTAATGCAGTGTTGTTTTTCAGTCTGAATGCCCTCATAGACTGGTGACCTGTCCAGGGTGTACGTCTCGCCTCAATGTGAGCCGTGATAGGCTTCCGCCACCATGACCCTGCACCCAAGATGTGAGTATAGATAATGGATGGAATTATTTACGGATTAATAATAAACCCTTTTAGACTTAATCTAGTTTGTTTCATCTGAAAGCACGTGGGTCTGTGGCACCTCAGCAGTTGTCAGGCAGAGCAGGGGGAAGGAAAGGAAATGTAGGGAAGAGAGAGGACAGTGTTGGATTGATGGAGGAAGAGGAGGACGTTCACTTTTGGGAAGAGACAGTTATAAATGGGTTGAGGATATCTCAGCTTTAAAACAAGCCTCTCATTCTGTCTCCTCTTACAGTATTTTTCTTTGAGCCACCAGCTACTGAGTTTTGATAGACACTGGCATGTGTGTCCCTGTGTGTGCATGTGTGTGTGTTTGTGTGTGTGTGTATGTCCGTGTCCAGCCATCTGGTTACCAGGGCATTGTTTACTCTGTCATAGCTCAATATTTGCCCATCCATCTCTCATCTCACTGAAAGCCACAAGTGTTTTTGTTTATGGTCAACAGTGTGTGTGTGTGTGTGTGTGTGTGTGTGTGTGTGTGTGTCTGAGAGCTTGTGTTGTATTTTGTTGTGTATTGAACAAACTGTGAATAATCACATCGCATTTTTGGCAGTTTTTGTATAAAAAAGGTAACACCAGGAAAATTAAACAAAATAATTGAAATGTTTTAAATTCAGACTTTTTCCAGCCAGCACTGGTGAGGGGAAAAAAAAAAGTCACATCCTCAGTGTGGTTTGGCCATGAATCACCCTATGCTAGTTGAAGTCCCACTCAGACTAAATTATTGGAACGCACATGTAACCTTCTACTTCACGTGTCCTTCTCCTGGCAAGGGTATTCTTAAGAATATTCTCCTTATCCTCAAAGTTTGCCTGAATAATACTTACATTTATCATTGGATGTGAAAAGAGGTTCCCGGAAATATTCTGTGTGATCTTCTTGACACTGCTCTGATAACTTTAGTTACTTTTGCTTGCAATGATACTTTTCTGCGAAGGGATTCAATGCGAACTTGCATGGACAGGTAAAGCAAAAAGAGAGAGCCTTAACTTTCAATGTAAATGAACGTTTTTAAAGGTGAGGCATCTTAAGTAGACTGCTTGTAATATTACTGCTCTCCTGTTTTCACTGTAAACAAATCCCACGAAAAGACCAAAACCAACAATGACTTCATCGTACTAACAAGAACTGTTAGAGCCTGATAAAGCCTTTTTCCTCTACAGTGCCATAAACTGCTAATGTTGTCCAAAATCTATTAAAAACACATCAGCAAGCCACAATGTTACACTGGCTGACATGTTCCTTCATTGTAATGAACATGGGCACCATTGTTTGTTTGTTTGTTTGTTTCGAGCTGATCCCACATACACCATCCTGCTGCCGTAAATACACACCAAAGTACCAAATGTGTATGAATGCACAGATGAAAATAGAAAATTACTAAAGATTTATGTCTGTAATAGGAACCGACAGGATTGGCACTGACACAGGGAAGTTGGTTTTGGTCTTTTTATGGGATTTATCGACAGTAAGAAAAATATAGATGAATCCCTAACCTTACTTTTTACCCAAAGGTTTATTAGATCAGAAAGGGGGTTAAGAGACAATCATCATTGGAGTCCAATAACACACAGCCCCATCTGACTTCATTCACATCAACAAAAGATACTCAGATTAGTAGTGTTCATTTTGTCAGCTATTTCTAGATTTAGTTTTAGTTTTAGTCACCAGAGAATTAGTTGAAACAAACGTCTAAATGAACAACAATGAGCCAAGAATGAACATTTTAGCCATACTTCATTAAACTGGTTTCAAAGATTTCATCCAACTGATTTCACGCTAAAGACAGCAACTATTACTCTATAATTTTGTAGGCCTTAGTGGTAGTGTTGTACTAGACTCTTCGTTGTTCTACTCTTGGCATACAACACAAGGTGTGAGTAGTAGACAGCTGGCTGCTGCCCATCAGACTATATTCAAGCCCAAAATCAGTCTTCCAACGTAATGTGCAGGGCATTTTAATAACCAGTAGATGTTGCAAATAGACTACATTTAGCTGCATGGTCTCATTCAAAATCGACAACACCTTACTATCAAATGTGTGTGGCAATTAAGTTATGCAGACCTTAAAATGGATAGCATGTTTAACACTCCAAAATTAAAATAAAATAAAAAAAGCTTGTCTTGAGCAAAAGGTTAGCCAACTTGGCTGGCGGGGCTGCTGACGTCAGTGAGGCTAAACTCCTGTCTGCAAGCATAGTAGCAATGTTTTTTTTTTTTTTTTTTGTTGTGAGATGCTAATACGTAACATTACACCATAGCCTTTAGTAGTTGGCTTAATATGGCTTTAAAAGTAACGTAACATTATTTAACATCTTAACGATAGGTCCCCTCACTTTGTGTAGTGCGGCTTGAGGTATCTTCAGGTTTATGTTTTTTTTTGTTTTTTTTTCCCCTCAGCAATTTTGTAAACGCAGGGCGTCTCTCCCAACAGTAAGTTACTACGCACTGACTTTTGATCTTGGCATTATTATTATTATTATTATTATTATTATTATTATTATTATTAGTTTGTCCAAGTGTCAACCCGTTTTTTGGTTCTGTTTTTCCTGACGAAGCCCCACTGTTAGCCTCTTGTTCTTCTTCTTCTTCTTCTTCTTCTTCTTCTTCTTCTTCTTCTTCTTCTTCTTCTTGTCACAGTATGTTTTTTCTGAGTTCCCTACAGCCATAGCGTTCAAGTGTCTACAGTGGCAGTGGTTGTTGAATATATATTGTCAGAATTTTCATTAATGAAATTAAGAAACAATGTAACTAACAATAAACAACTGTTTGTGGTATAGGACTGTTTTTATCAATCTAATGAAAGAAAAATGCAAGAAGGAAAAGTTGGGGAGGCCTCATTCTGGCTCAATATTTGCGATAATGCAATGTGACATTGTCCGGCAACATATTGCTTTGGGCAATCAAATATGTGCCATGTTTCTACAGCTTACTTGGCAATTATCGTGATAAGTGATTATGATAACTTTCCAACTTCCTCATAGTATTATAAACCACTGTGCAGTGTTTGACATCTGATAAGCCTCATGTTTCTCTTTTTTTTTTTTTTTTTTAACAATAGGCTGTTTTTGGTCTGAACGGCCAGTCAGAGTATGGGTTGAAATAGTTATTTTGGGGTAGGGAATTGGGGAAGGAATGAATCATTTAAGGTACTCCCTAGCAATAGCAATACAAGGGTGGGTGTGTGCGTGTGTGTGTGTGTGTGTGTGTGTGTGTGTGTGTGTGTGTGCGTGCGTGCTTGCAGTGCAGAGCCAATGCCAGAGTGTAATTTTCCATTTGGCTGCTGGACAGAAAGATGCATGTTGTCTAAACAATCTACTTATTGTGGTAAGCGCGCACACGCGCACTTCAGCATGGAGATCCTTGCTCGTGTGTTTGTGTGAGCATATAGCACGGCACCAGACTAAATGCACTGCTTTGACATACCCCACTAGCATTGCACTTAACAAAAGAAAATAGAGATATCTTTGACATAGAGGTTATTGCACCCATGGATCTCCATCTCCCTTTCTGCTGCTGGAACACTTGCTCTCATCCTTCCATCTATGTTTCTTTTCTCTCCCCTCTCTTTGCAGTATGTTGTTGCTCTTCCCTCCATTCCCTTTCTCCATCTGCCTGTCTCTGATCTTCTGCTGCTGTTTGAGCATCAAAGGTGTTGAAGAGGTTTGCCATCTCACCTTCCTCCCCACAGATCCCTTCATCTTCTTCAAACAGAGGAAAGTGCAAAGGCTAACTATGGGTTTCAAACGTCTTCTGTCGCTCCTTCTTGCTCTGTGTCTCTCACTCGCTCTTCTGCCCTGGCCTTTGCTATTAGTAAAATATCCTGACAAATGCTGTCTGGTTATAGAAATGCTTGATCTTCAAATTGAGACTTACATGACCTTGGCCCTCAGATCTAAACTCTGTGTTTGCTAAAGTGACAAGTTTTTGGGAAGTAAGGGTGACTTATTAAATGTATTGTAATGTCACTATCTCAATAGTGGGCAATAGTTATTTGAAAATGAAAATATAAATGGACATTTTCAGGGTGGAAGTATTTTCCTGACTTCAGTTAC
The DNA here is from genome assembly GCF_016859285.1 of Xiphias gladius. NCBI lineage: Eukaryota > Metazoa > Chordata > Actinopteri > Istiophoriformes > Xiphiidae > Xiphias > Xiphias gladius. The sequence continues at coordinate 7,170,817 of NC_053412.1, forward strand.
ATCCAGTTTTTATCCAGTCAACAATTGTGTGCTAGGTCTGAAATGGGATATGTCAATGTTTTGTTAAAATAATGCACACACAGGTTGTTATGGCAAATATGGCTGCATCTGGACAACACCTTCATAAAAATATGACATACATTGTGATTTAGTGACTGCCATTATTGAGTTTGGTGTAGTGCTTCCTGTTATGTAGGCTCTCTTGGCGAATAAGAGTGCAAGAAGGACAATATGTTTATGCACGCTCAAAGCTACAGTTACAGTCATAACAAATGGTTATGAAAAAATATGACATTTTTTGGATAATTGCCATTAAACGGAAATCACAAGCTGCGCAAAACCATTTCAATGGCCCAATGAAATGAGAATTAGCCCACCTGGGCAGAAAATTGTCCGAACTAGCATCACTGATAACAGGCTCAACTATTTCCCAAAGCCTAAAACTATCTCCACTATGTATAGGAAGCACATACCGTATGTCTGAGAAATTTGTAAGATGATTGTTGATTTTTTTTTTTTTAGATATAAGGGTACAGTGAGGCACTTTAAGTAGAAGTATTAAAAAATATATAATTTATTTCCACCCTGACCAGTGGAAAACAAAATCAATTCTCACTTAAAATCCCTCACAGGCAACAGTGTTGCACATTACAATACTAAGGTGGTGAATTGACAGTTTTGCTACTCTTTCAGCTTTATCACCAGTGAGGATAAGAACATTTTGTTAAATTTTACCTGGTTAAAATGTGTCCCAGAGGTGGCGATAGAGGAAAGGCCATGAGGTCAATAAAATCAAGGTGCATAATGTCACTATATAAATGGTTTGTTATAAAACTTACTTCGTATTATACAAAATTTTCTTTCTATTCAGATCTCATGGCCAATCCACCACAGCACACGAGAATGCAGCTTGTAAACAGCAGGAATACGTTTAAACATTTTAAAACTGAGGAAAAAACACTGCAGTAATGTATTTCTTGACATTCTCAGATTTCTGACATCTGGCAGTATATGATCTGATTTGGTTTGGCTTTGGTTTGAGGTACAGTACTAAATTGATCATTTTCATGTGAGTCAGTACAGTCTGTGTGTGAGAGGGTGACTAGCCAGTGATCCTGGCAGCTGCTCTTCACTGTTTAAACACACATACACACACACACACTCATGGCCACATGATGGACAGAACTGGAGAGTGTGTGTGTGTGTGGCTGGCTGGTGGCTGGCTGGCTGGCTGTACTGTATGAGCACCTGTCTGCACAGCAATGGTCAAACACTTTCATTATTGTGCTGAAAGTTAAAGTGGAAATCCTTTAGACCCTCGGTTTCTATTTAGTCTCCATCTGTGGTGCTAAGAGCTCATCGCTGTTGTGCTTCTGAACTGCTCCTGCAGGAGATCAGCTGCCAATCAAACACTGTTGGCAGTACAGTGAGCCCGTTTAGTCGGACATTAATCACAGTCAGTTGAACAGGGAATAAAATAGATACCATATGTGGTTTTATAATTTATGTATTAGATATTTGCATTAAGGGGTACGTTTATGTGTGTATTTGTGTAGGATCATATGGGATTATAAGACTTTTAAGCATGCTAAACCCCTCTGGTATGAGGCCTGGTCCTTCCATGCTAAATATCAACAAACACACACAGGCAGACACACACACACACACACACACACACACACCTCACTCACTTCTTTCTTTTACCCTAAACCGATTCCTTATCCCTGCGAAAACGGACTCTGAGTGAATGGCCTTGCTAAAGGCTTTTTAATAGACTGCTTTGTGCGGGGAAAAGTCTTGGTGACGAGGGGGGGGGGGTCCCAAGGGAAACGTCGGGGGAGGGAGGAGAGAGACAGAGTGAGAATGGCTCATTGAAAAACTAACTGAGCAGAGAATAAGTGATTGCTGCGCTACTGATCCTTAAAGACATTTAAACACCTTATTTGAATCCAATAAATTACAATTGCATGTGTGACATTTCATAAAAATAAATGTCTTGGCTCTTCTATAACCGCTTACAAACATGTAATAATTGTGTATGAACTACCATATGACAGATATCCGTATATAGATATACGGATATCTATACAGATATAGATATCCGTTTTACAGTGTAGATAAAAGACAAAATAACTGGTTTAATTTTTGAGACCCTTTGGCATATTTGAAGTTTTTTCCAGGGTCCTAGGTGCCAACCAAAGGGTTCGACACCCCTCACATTTCGCACACAGCTTATAATCATGGTTGATATGAGGCTTTCCAAGTTGCTGCTTACATGGTGTCTGGTAGGTTTGTGACTGTCAGAGAAACAATCTTTACATCACACCCTCATTTTGTCTCAATTTCTGTTTTCCCTCTTACAGATTATACAACATTCAGGCTTTAAAAAGGGTTTGAAATAGCTCTTGTAAAATGCACCCCACACATACACCGAATGCCATTTTGGAAAAGGTATGTTGGATCATGTTAAATGAAATGAGAAACAAATGCACACTTGTATTTATACTGTACACTTACTTATTTATTGTAGCTACAGTGCAGTCATTAGTGTGTTAGGACATGCGTGATCCACAAGGATACCTTTGAAACACAGTGGTGTTTCATGTGCAGACTGACAATGTTTCTTTACTGAACGCCCCCCTCAAAAAAAAAAAAAAAAAAAACACAGGTCCATCTTTACCATATTCAGTAAACTAGTTACACACTGCTGTATGTAAATTTGCTCAATTGTAAATATAAAGGAAGGAGCAAGTTCACTCCGTTTCTAATGCTTCAGGCATATGTTGTGTTGTTTGTTTTGATTACATTACTGACATTAATAATTATACATATATACACAATGTGACCACGTGTCCTTGATCTCCAGTTGTGGCTTGGCTGATCAGATTGTTAATGTGTGGATCATTCAAGTCAAACTCCATGCCAGGTCTGAACAGGGCCAATAACACTCACACTATAGTTACATATCTTCAGGAGGACGCCTGTTACAATTACTAAAGTAACACAAGACGTGGTGTGTGGCTGGCTGAAGGTCTTTTGCCACATTCACATTATATTATAAGAATTAAGTACGAATAAGAAGAATAAGATGAATCTATCTTATCGTCAAAAAGCCAGATTGTTGATTGTTTAGGCAGCTGATTAGTTGTTGCAGTTCGCAGCAATTCGACCTGATTCTAAAATTAGCTGGGGGCGACCAGTTCGTAAAGTATTGTCTTTGCACTACCATATGTAAGAAAAATTGTGGACTGTGTGGAGCCAACAATGGTGAAATACTAAATAAGTGATATCCGGTAAAAATTTTAATCGGCACGTTTAAAACTTATCAGAACTTAACTACATAGTGTACATGTGAAAAAAATTAGATTTTTATTAATAAAAATAAAAACTTGCAGTAGTGGTCACAAAAATTTTAGTATTTCCTAGAGAAGGTGTTGATTGGTCCAAGACTACCATGCTAATATTTCAGGTCAAAATGAGGTGATACGTTTCACTGCATCATCGTTGGGAAGGCGATATGTTTGTCGTTGCCGTGTATTTCTGTCCCCTCTCGGCTGCAGTGCGTGTGAATGAAGACATTTATTACAACAGAGACACAGAGGATTAGCAGCGGGCTTAAACCATTCTCATGGTAATGCACAGAGCTGGGTGCGCGCAGATAAACGCAAACACTCACCTTATCAAAACACCCAGACCTGAAAGACTACTCCTTAACAGCACAGACAGACTGACGGAGAGACACTGACAGAAAGCAGGAAACAGGCAGGAGAGAGAGAAAGATGTCAGTTAGCTGTGGCAGATTATGGTCTCATTCAGAAATATTATTTGGACAATAAAATCATTCAAGGGTGCACCCATCATACTTAAATGCAAAAGGTAAGACTCCATTGTACAAGTTAATGCCAAGGAAAAAAAAACAACAAAAAAAATAACCTACTATTGAGGGGCCTCACTATGGCAAAACTTGACACAAAGTTAAGATTTGTTATGGTGTTTTTTTTTTTTTTTTCTTTTTTTTTTTCTTGGTCATTTAAATGGAAAAATAATTATTTGTAATACTTATCTAATGTCTCCCTAGACTCTTGGAAAGTTTGAGACATTTTTCATTATCTTCAGATATTTCAAAGAAAAAATTAATTGATTTATTGAAAAAATAATCATCTGATAAATCAATAACAAATAGTTAATGAAAAGGCAGTAACTCTTACATAAACAGAATAATCTTTGCTTTGTGTTCTTGATGCCAAAATTTCTAAAAGTCCATCTTTCCATCCTTTTACCTTAACTGCTGATCCTATACAGGGTTGTAGGGGGACCAAGAAGCAGGGTACACCTGGATAGGTTGCCAGTCTGTCACAGGGCTAACACAGAAATATAGAAATTTCAGATCTATGTGAATGGTTGAGTTTCCCTTCAACCTAACCTGCTCATCTACTGTGCTTTCTTGTGCTAGAATGTGCTTATTTATTACTTTTCATTGCCTTTTTGCTAGTATACGGGTTTAATTTTGGTAAAAAGTAACTATCTGACCCAAGCTGTTTTGATTGACCAACTGACTGATTGATTGATTTCTCATTTCAAGGGGTGATAATGCTATGTGTGCACATGTGAAAGACAAAGCGGGGAGGACAGTAAACTCTCTGCTCCTGTAATCCACAGTATCCTCTCTGCTCCAGGCGATCCACCGTGTTCACTTGTGCCTTCTCAACATTGTAGTCAGACAACAATCTCAGCCACCAAATCCATGTCTCTCCAAATCTTCTCTCTTGGCATCAGGTTTTTTTTTTTCTTTTTTTTGGCTCCTTCAAGAGAAGACAGACAAGAAGCTGAGCTCTTAGGATTTTTATATCCTTGTTTTCAATAGACTCTGTCTCTTTGAACATTGCAGTGTAACAGCATATCATGGACTGTGCACGACTCCAAGATTCTCCCCGTTGTCTTTTTGTCTTAACGAAGCAGTAAACCTGCTACGTAGAAATTGACTTTGGCAAGCAATATTTTATAAAAACTGTCGGAAAGAGGCCCTGAAAGATTCTGTTGTCATGTTCTAGTCAAATTGCAAGTCTTCTAAGCACCCGTCTCAATTGTCACATCCTTGGTCAAGTTACAAGTCATGGGAGACAAGTCCAAGTGAAGTCTAAAATTTTTCAAAGCAAGTCTGGAGTGAAATTCTTCGGGTCAAGTCACAGGTCTTGCAGGGTACATCAATATCAGGATTCAAATTGGATCAATGCAAGTCAAAAGTCTTTCACGGCGAGTTCAAGTCAAGTCATAAGTCCATGGATTCAATTATAAGTCAAGTCACGTGTATTTTGGGGCAGATCCATGTCAAATCATAAGTCTTTCAATGGAAGTCTCAATTCTCAAGTCCTTCGGGTCAAGTGCAAGTCAAATCAAAACTCTTGGAGGGGAAGTCCACCACAAGACATTTTTTTCTAAAAACTTGGACTTTAGAGTTGCCTCAAAACTTGCACTGAAAGTCCATCAATTAAATTATAAGTCAGTTTTTTTGGAGCAAGTCTAAAGCCATTCAAGACAAGTCCAAGTCATTCCACAAGTATTCATTCAAGCAGAATGCAAGTCAAGATTCAAGTCTTTGGGAGTCTGAAATTATCAAGTCTAAAGCTCTGCTAACAACTTGACCAAGTACAGATTGGACTTGAAATAAATGACAAGTATTTGAATTCAAACAAACCTCTGTTGACGATGATCAGTTTCCCATCAGTACTGGAAGGTCTTGATCATAGAGGATAAAGTGTACAGATTTGACTCATTCATTATCACCACCAGGTTTGCTCTATGAGTTGTGGTTATTGTGTAGGAGATCCAGTCTGTTCAGTATGAAAGTGTGGTGAAAGGGTCAAGCTTAAGGCCTTGTGTCCTGTAGGAAGACAGCTGACGCAAAATGTCTTATTATTATGAGACAGTTGTGTTGGACAATATTGACATCCTTTTCAACATGCTCACCAGTTTTATTAATATAATCTTTGTTACCACCCCCCACATTGTCGACTCCACCAAGAAGATATCTTTGCACTCACTGAAGTTCAGTCCAGTCCACAGGGGTTATAAACCTGTAACCTTTGCTGTGTCAATGACAAAACCAGAGGATTTTGTAGTTATTAAACCCCACCCACACCCAGCCATGACTGCCAGTCTTCCCTACAGTGACAGAGATGTAGCTTCCAGATCTCTCCCCTGCCACCTCTGATTAAGGCCACCATAGGCGAGACACACCTGTACAGCTGATGGGAGACAATGCCCCTGTTTCCTCCCGGAGATTGATTTTCTCCATTAAAACGGGCCCTTTGTCTAAAAACCCTGCACCCCCTTTGTTATGCTAAAGAGAAGATGGAAGATTTCCAATTCAATTTGGGCTGAGCCGAGGGCTGGTCAGCTATATCGGCCTCCATTGTCCTGGCCGAGCCCGCTGGGACGCTACTAGCGTCTCCCAAACGCCAATTAAGCCGGACGGAGAGACGGAAAGGGGGATAATTGACAGGCAGGAGAAAGGCAACCTTCTTCCTCTCTGTCTCGTCATTGAAAAAGAAAATCAAAGAGAGAGCAGCAGAGAGGAGGAAAAGTGAGGGATGAGAGGGGGAACAAGGAGGAGAGGAGTAATAACCTGTAATATGTTGTCCATAGCAAATTCCGATTACATGAAGTGTTTAGCCCATGAAAAGGACTTTGGCTCACAAGCACCAACAGGGCCAGGGAAAGACAATGAGAGTCATGATTAAGAGCAAAGAGAAAGCTCTGATGTTGCTTAATATTGCTTGATTTAATGTTTGTGAAAAGTGTGCCAAGCAGCCATTTCAAATTCATAAGGTGCTAATATTATTGTAACTTTCAATATCTTTCAATACCTCCATCATTAACCTGTCACAGGTTAACTCAGTAATTACCTGAAAATGTGTCCAATTAAGAATACTTTCACTTAAATTGTTAAATACTTCCTACCAAATTTATGTCTCAAAGAGAAGTGTACCAATAAAAACTTGCTATCTAAATCATCGACAGCAAACTACTATGAAATTTCAGAAGTCTGTTCTGTTTTCAGAGGAATGAAGTAACTGTAGTTTTTCCATCAGCCATACACATAAAAACACTATACTGATCCACACACTTTGTTAAAAATTGGATCTCAGTTGCCTTTGTGTTTGAAGTAGATTTCCAATTGAGAATGTTAAGTCCATTTGAATTTAAAAACCAGTGTGTTTGAAAGTTGTTGCTGGGTCAGTCGATCCACCATTTTGTTCCAGATTGAAATACTGCATCTCCAAAGCGTTTGAATGGATTGACATAGAATTTAGAATAGGCATTAATGTTCTCCAGATTAGTCTTAATGACTTTTGTGATCCCTGACTTCATCTTGCGACACCATGAGGTTGACCATTAGTGAGATTTCTTGACAACTATTTGATGGATTGCCCTGAAATTTGCTGCAGACATGAATGTTCCCATCAGCATAAATTGTTGTAACTTCAGCAATCCCTTCATTTTTCCTCTTGCGCCATCAACAGATCAGAATTTAAACTTTTCCAAATATTTTGGTTTATGACCAAATACCTTCAAAACTAATGACATTCCCATTAGTCTCAGCTGCACTTTGTGTTTGGTGCTAATTAGCAAATGTTACTTAAGAAGGGAGAACATTGTGATCATTATACCGGCTTAACGTCAGCATGTTAGCTTTCTCATTGTGAACATAGTGTTAGCATGTAGCTTAGCACTGCTGTGTTCAGTCATTTATGTACAATATGAAAATTAATTGGCTGACTCTTGTATTTTTTTTGAATTGTGCAGTCATTATAGTGCACATTTAAGTAGACAAGTTATGTGTAATGAGTTATGAGTAATTTTTAAAGTCGCTCAGCATTATCTTATAACCATACATTTAAGTTAAACAAAAATATACAACACCCCAGTTCCTTTTTTCCATGATCTCCAGAGACTTCAATCGTGTGTCACAGGACAAGACTCTCCCCACTTTCACTCAGTTTGTGGACTGCACTACTAGAGTAGACAGGACCCTGAACCTGCTGTATACTAATGTTAAAGAGGCCTACAGTGCTATTGCCCCCCCACTTCATCAGACCACTGGTCATCCATCCATCCACTCACATTAAGACTGTGAGGTGGTAGTGTGAGGAGACACACACTACTCTGCAAGACTGCTCTCAGTGCACTGACTGACATTTTTCTCATGCCAAATGGTGAGAACATAGATGGACTGATGGACTGTTTGACCGGGTAGATCAACCTCTGTATGGACACCTCTGTTCTGGTAAAAACTATCTGCAGTTTTCCTAACAACAAGCCCTGGGTTACTAAGGACATGAAAGCACTCCTGAATGAGAAGATGAGGGCGTTCAGGTGGGAGGAAATAAAGAGGGTCCAGAAACAGCTGTTAGTGAATATCAGAGAAGGAAAGGAGGCCCATAGGAGGAAACTGGAGCAGAGGCCGCAGCAGAATGACACGAGGGAGGTCACGAGAGGCCTGAGAATCATCACAGGTTACAAGCCCAACAGTCAGACGGTGGATGGAAACATCGACAAAGCCAACGAGCTAAACCATTTCTTCAGTAGATTCAGTATGCACCCTCACATTGACCACTTTGATCAACAGACACCCAGCAATCACGACACCTCCAACCTGCTGACAATCTCTGCTGACCAGGTGCAGAGGTTACTGAGTAGACTCCATGAGGCAATGGCTCCTGGCCCCTACAGCATCGGCTCAAGGCCTACGCCCCTCAGCTGTGTGTTATACTCCAGCAACTCTTCAACCTCAACCTCAACCTTATGTCTGGAGAAGGTCCTTGTGTTGCGGAAGACATCCTTATTGGGTCCTTAACCGAAGAACACTCGTCCCAGTGCTGATAGCGACGACAAGTTGGTAGAGGTGACCTCCCACATCATGAAAGCTTCTGAAAGGCTGGTCCTTGATTTCCTCTGCCCATTGGTCAAGCCTTCATTGGACCCGCTTCAGTTTGCCTACCAACCAGATGTCTGAATAAAGGATGATGCCATCATATACCTGCTCCACTTTGCCTATACCCAACTGGACAGGCCAGGGGTGTGGCCAGAATCATGTTCTTGGATTTTTTTTTTTTCTTCCAGGGCCCTTAACAACATTCAGCTTGCCCTGCTGGGGAAAGAAGACTCAGGTCGATGCTCCTCTGGTGTCCTGGATCATGGACTATCTTACCGGACGTCCTCAGTATGGGTTACAGGGGACTGTCCTATCACCCGTTTCTCTTTACCCTGTACACATTGGAGACCTGCCACCTACAGAAGTTCTCAGATGATTCTTCAATTGACGGATGAGTCGGGGGGAGGATGTGTCATAGTACTTGAGGATGTGGACAGTTTTTGCGTCAGTCCTGGGGGTGGAGCTGGACCCTCTGCATGTCGTCATCGAGAGGAGGATGTTGTCAAAACTCCTCTTGACCATGGACAAAGTTTCCCACTCTCTACACAGTGCACTGGTTAGCCAGAGGAGCACGTTCAGCCAGAGTCTCAGAATGACTACGTGCTCCACTGAACGCCACAGGAGGTCCTTCCTTCCTGTGGCCATCCAGATGTACAATTCCTCCCCTTAATGAACACCTGCATCAGTACTCTATTAAACTACTGTTCATTTATTGTTGACCTCCATTATGGTCAATTTACTGTTAAATTATTATTCATCTACTTTGCAAACTGTGATTTTACCTGGAACATTACTTTTTACATTTATACTTTTTATAGTAGTTTTTACTTTTTTACTTATTTTCTTCTTCTTTCCTAACTGTGTGTTGAACAATTGTAACACAGCAATTCCCCTGCAGAGATCAATAAAGTTTTTCTTGTTATAAATAAAATTAGTACTTTGCCATTAAGAAAATACAATCAAATACCAAACATACATGATTTTTAGGAAATGGGCTAAAAAATTGAAACCATACAGAACATATTCTCCTTGAAGTGCCTTGTGTCCTTTGGTAACATGTAGGGTTGTATATAGTTAGAGATAATTTTAACAACTACATTTGAATCATTTTGAAAAGCATCGTGGATAAGAAAGCGTTTTTGTTAACATTAGCTTTGTGTCTAGAAGTTAGAAAGCATGTCTACATTTTAGTAGAGCTGCTTTCATGTATGAAAACCTGAGCTGAGAGGCTTGATTTGAGCTTGAAAAGGCTTGAATTCTCTTTCAAAATCAGAGATGATGCCAGTGATACGGACACAAAGACATACACTGCAGTAACTTCTCTTCATCATTTCTCCACTGAGAGCCTGAATGTCCACAAGAACTGAAACATATTCAAACCAAACTGAATAACTGCTTCTTTTCATTGCAGAAGAGTGTTTTATGATTTATCAGTAATAGGCTTATTTGAGCTGTATACCTCAGTTGATTATATCTCACAAATTTGGTTTTAATATTTTGGCGGTGAAAATGGAAGATATCTGAAGGTAGTTACAGTAAATAAGTCACAACTTTTATAACTTGTAACAGGATGGAAATTTCACATGAATTTTCAGGATAAAACAGGGAACACTGGAAATTGATTCAACATTAAATAGGGCTATAATTATCCTAAAAATATCTTTTTATCTCGATTTCATGTAGCCACTCAGTTTCTCAACTCATACTGTATAAACTCTTTGTACTAACATGTACAGTAGATATCTGCAAGAACAAAGTGGTTTGCAGCTGTTTGTAAAAAAGCATCCTTTCTTCACTTTCTTTCCTCCGAACCTCCTTTTTCTCAGTTTATCTCGCTCTTTTTCTCCCTCCCTCCTAGTCGTAATGTCTCTCGCTCCTGCTCTCTCTCTCTCTCTCCCTCCCACCTTCTCTCTCTCCCTCTCTCTGCTGGCTGGTGACAGACGGCCTAATAGGATTTAATAAGCCCCATTTGCATGTCAGCCTTTTAGATTTTCTGTAAGAAAGAAAGGCGATGGGAGGGATGGGGGATGGACAGGGATGGGGGAGGGTGGTGTGTGTGTGTGTGTGTGTGTGTGTGTGTGTGTGTGTGTGTGTGTGTGTGTGTGTGTGTGTGTGTGTGTGTGTGTGTGTGAAGGAATAGAAAGGAAGGAGAGAGGGAAAGCAGTGAGTGTTAAGATGGATGGACTGGTTTAAGGACCCATTCCTTTTTTGATGAAGGCAGAAAAGTATTTTACCAGCAGGTTTAAAATAAGGAGCCAATATTGTCTTTTTCTTTAAAAAATATATCATGCATTCGGTCAAATCTATTATTTTAAATCACGTGTGAGTTGAAAAATCATTCTAATGTTGTTTGTGGGTTATTTTTCATTAGCCTTGCTTTCATTGTAGAGTTTTATGCTCTAAATATTGTTTCAAACATATTTCCATCCTGACATAAAAACAGATTTTGGTATAAATTCTATATTCAGCTGGAGCGGGCAGCTTCATGTCACTTCTGCCAAGTGGCTTCTGTGCTTTTGTTTGGATTTTGTTTGTCGTTTAGAGGGAAGAACAGAGTGCAACATAGGGTCAAGATTCTCAAAATCCGATTAAAGGGGAAATGACAGTATCCGGTGTTACATGAAAATTCATACTGTTGGAAGAGCTTATTGTTCCCATCCACACTGCAATGTCCAATCACCAGGTGTAAATTTCATCATTTTATCATTTTTTTTCTAGCTAATTTGAGTGGTTGAAATGATAGACTGTCCTCATTGGGAAAACAACAGCGTTAGTTGTTTCTACCATTTCCTGTTATACAGTGTTTTTTTTTTTTTTTTTTTTTTTTTGATTTTGATTTTAGTTTTTCTTCCATCAGTTTAATGCTAACCAAGCTAGGTACAAGCTGTCTGAGGCTAATGTGTTGCTAATACAACATTCTAGTTTGAATTGTTGGGCTAACTGTTGTATTTTATTCTTTTTACTCTTGTGGATATGTTACCTAGATTAATTACTGTGTTGACCTTCCTGTTGGGATGTAATGTTGACATTTCACTGGTGATACTGTACCTTCAGTCTAACCATTGTTTATGGAAATCCATCGTTTTCTGATTTGTAATCACTGTGATTGAATTTGTTTGTCCAGTGCTGTTTTCACAGTTTCAAATTTACTTCCAATTCAAAAGGCAACTGCTGTCTCTAGCTTTTATTGGAAGAGTGTTTAACTTGCTGCATAGCTGTGCATCTACAAGCAAAATGCGGTCGAAGAGTATCATTTTTGTAAAAGGTTTATGCGCTGACTAATGACGTCAACCCGGAGTGTAACTTCAAGTCAAGATTTTAAAAAATGCATCACATGATAATGACAGGGTTTCACGACTATCACACGTCAGTATGTTGGAAGAGGTTCCCATTCCCTGTCCATGCTATGATGCACAATTGCAATTTTTAAGATGTATCCACTTTTGGAGAGCATCTTTGAAAAGCTTCAAGATCATCCAGCTTTTATCCACACTATTTAAATGTGTCCAGCTAATCCTCTGTTACCTTTTGGCCTTTAAAGGTAAAGATATTGAATATCGGTGTAAAATAGCAATTGAAAAAACATTTGTACCAAAACTGGAAAAACCCATATATAAGGCTAGGTTGTTCATCACAGATACATATTATGAATATTACCTTAGTTCGGTCATGATTACAGTTTCCTTTTTTTAATTTGTCAGACTTTCCTGAAGTGTTTCATTTTGTTATTTTGTGGTATATTATGCTTCTCCAGTCCTCACATGGATAGTAACGCATGTGTGTGTGTGTGTGTGTGTGTGTGTGTGTGTGCGCGTGCACGCAAGTGGCAGAGAGACTGTCATTCTGTAAGGAGGATAAAAGGTCCAGCCAAAAACCATGAGTGGTGCACACATCTCCACACACTCACACACTCTCAGTAATCCCCATGTTGGTAGCTGATGTTTATTGCCGTGTAATAGGATCAGGATGAGGCAGCGTCAATATCAGAGCAAACATCTCTCTCTCTCTGTCTCTCACTCACTCTCACTCACACTCTCTCACTCACACACACACACACACACACACACACACACACACACACACACACACACACACACACAATCGCTGATCAAACATAGCCCAGGAAACATTGTGATCCAGGAGAGATGAGAGGACTAATCCTTTTAGCCTTCTGAGAAGAATCTCCTCCTCCTCCTCTTCTTTCTCTTTCAGGCTCGCTTCCTCAATCATTCTTCTTCTTTTACTCTCTGCCGTTCTTTCTTCCTCTCTTTCGCTTGACAACATTGTTTTCTACTCTCTCCCTCTGCTACTTTTACTGACGAAGACAAGGCTAAGAAGAGAGGGGGAGAGAGCCACTGAGCTAAATATACATACCCAGTGTGTGTGTATGCATGCTTTAAGTGTAGATTCATCTACTTGGTTTGCTGAGAGATTAGACCTGATAAACCTTCTTTTTAAACCAACCTCCCTCCTCGGCCTCCTCCCACCTACACTCTTCAACCATCTGTATGTGAACATTCCTTCAGGTTTGCACGATGATCCCCAATCACGTTAAAATTTCAGTTGAAGCCGTTTAAGTTGTGAAGGACAAAACCAACATTTGGACTGTTACCGGAGTAAAGCAAGTCATGGCTGATATTTAGAGCTTGTTATTTGCCAGAGGATGGTGATGTCTCTTGGTCTGCTGGTTGGTCGGTCCAACAGTTTGATGTTTGTTTGTTTTGTCAACTTTTGTCTGATACAACCCAAAAGCGCACAGGCCTTTTGAGGCCTTTAGGCTGCTACTGTGCCAGGCCAATAAGTCTCCCATGTCATTGCTGCTGCATGGCATGTCGTGTTGAAAATGCAGCAAAAAACAAAAGCTTTGGCCATTTAAAAATCTGTATACCTCACTGTGTTGAAGTCATTGGGGTCATTTTTATTAAAAGTAATATGAGACCAGGGACTGCTGTGCCATTTAAAAACTGAGTCAGCGGCACACCTCGACTCGATGAATAGAACTGTAAGAATAAACACTATTTTTATAGTGACAGAGAAAAAAAGAAACTGTATTTACAGTGGAATGGTTTAGTCTTGACGGATACTTGTTCTGCTTAATAAGGTCAGTGTCAGTTGTGCTTCATGTTCAATTTAACTGAAAACGGAACAATCAAAGACAAACTAACCATAGATTGTTAGAACAAAACGAAAGCGACAGCGTCAAATGAAGTGCTTTAAATTGTAAAACACCTTCCTCTTGTAGAATCTAGTAAGTACACTGCAGAGGGATGTAAGACCCCAACACTTGTCTTCTATTTAAATGTTCATTTTCCACCTCACTATGTAACTGCAGTATAAGAGCTTACACATAATAATTTCTGTACAAAATTTTTTTTTTTTTTCTATTTTGAGCTTCTCTTTTGCTATTCCTTTTACTTTCTCATCTGAATTTTGTTCAGAGTAGGGAGCTAGTAGTGTCACATTTTTTATGGTGTTTGTCTATATACAGAGATTTTTTTTATTTTTATTTTATTTATTTTTTTTGTGCATCTTTCCTCTCCTGTTAAATGAAAGCACAGACTTTATTTACTCAGAGTGTAGTCATGCCACTGAATATATGAAAAAAGTCAGTGTTGTTAGTGCCTATCATATTCATAGGTTCATGTAAATGCTCACTGCTGCATACGTGTGTGTGTGTGGGTCTTCAAACAGAGCTGTGAGTGCTTAATGAATTTACTTTGCTCTGATTGGAAATTAATTAAAACAGCCTCAAACAGACAGCCGCCCACAGGGAGCCACTGGCAAAACACTGACAGACAGATTACTGCTCTGAGCAGGGAGGGCGGAGGGAAGAGAGTTTATAACTATCTGATGCATTTCTTGCAACCTTACCCTCGTTATTGGTGTAATTTTTGAACCAGTCTTTTCTGGAGTATCAGTTAAACAGCAGCAGTCTCAATCATAGACAAGTGAGCAAGTCCCTTTCTCCTTAGTGAGATTTTGACAATGACATTGATATGGCAACCAAGTTTAATACTAAGCAAAATGAATACAAAACGTCTTATTGTGGAGCAATGTTGTTAATTGATGCAAGAACAAGACTGGGTCCAAGCCTAGTATGTGGCTGGACTGCTCTTTATCTGTTTGCTCCTACTGTCTGTGCTCACGTATACAGTATTTTAATACAGCCAAATTCCCAATTAAGCTGTTCTCATTAACATGTTTTTCTGTTTGTGTTGTCAGATAATGAACAAGAATGAAAACGGTGAAACGTGGCCCATTTAAGACTACATGTTAACCGGCAGTCACTTCCAAACCATTTCCAAGCTGCTGTTCTGCCCTGCTAAAATCCTGATTTTTTTATAACCGCGACATCATCTGATAAAATCACCATACACAAAAGTTAAGGACAACGACTTTATTTTAATTTCCACTATATTTACCTGTAAAATTATCATTTTGATAGAAGGTTGGACGCTTATTCACGTCTGTGTCAGCTGCATTGCGGTGAACTGAATGAGATGCATAGAGAGGTGTGCCTGTGAGGGGAAGTCCCGACCTCATGCTCTCTGGGCAGTACTTATGACTCTCTGCTACAGAAAGTAGCTAATGTTTGTCCAAAAAGTTGCTAGGTGCTTTTTTTTCACACCCTTGCTAAAAGGGTTTGAAAAGATGGCAAATCTGTCAACAAAGGCAGTAACTTGGTAACACTGCCTGTAAACACCTCCTGATGACACAATAGAAACTGTTAGCGTCAATTCATTTTGAAAGAGCAACAGCCAATGGGGAAACTCCAAGACTCGGCTGACCAACGGTGTAACTTCATCAGTCATTCACGTGGCATTAGGCTGACCAATGGTGTAACTGCGTCAATCAGCGAAATTTGTGTTTATAGGGCTGGCCCTGCTGTTGTGGTCCAGTAAACAATGCAGGAAGGAGATTTGCAAAAAAATTATTATTATTATTTTTTTTAGGGAAAAAAAAATGTAAATTTTCATGATTTATTAAAGGTGCAATATGTAAGTTTTCTCTGCTGCTGAACGTAGTTTCTTGCCGGGAGCAGGTGTTGGTGGTGATAACACAACACTGACACACAATCACCTTTAAAGCTGTGAACTTGTTAGCAAACAGTTGCTTATTTGCATATCCAGCAGTTATGGAGCAACATTATCATTCATTTGAACTCATCTTTCTGGCAAATCTAAGTCCAACATTCACTCTCTTTTAGCTCTGTTTTTGACAGAGACAATGATGTGAAACTCACTATGAAATTCCGAGGGGAGCTGCAGAGTTGAGGGATAATTATTTGTTTATCTCTACGAGCAACCCATTTTAAGTTGTCTCGTTTTTACATTGTCATTGGGTACATATTTATTAAAAACATATTGACTATAGCCGCTTTAAAGTTCTCATGAAAAAAAGACATCTATAATTCCATGTCAACCAGACTACATCACTTACAAATGAAGATCATGTTACAAGATCAAGTTCCAAAACAGCCAACAAGTAGACCCTGAGGTGAGTTTTTTTTGGTCAGATGATAAAATACATATCCCATAGAAGGGAAGAAATGGATATAAAGACCTTTTGTCTAATAAAAAACTGTTTTCAGTAAAGGCTTCTGCGGTGGTCTGCTTTACATGATGTTTTGCAGTAGAGAGTATATTTCATCAAATGGAACTGGACCCCATCTGTTGATGCGTCTGAACCTCCCTGCTCTGCCTCTGGTTCAGGAAATGTTAAGCGGTCCGGCTCCCTCAGGCAGACAATGATGTTAAAGACTAATTGACGAGCACTTTAAATAAGTCCTAATTAGAGCACGGCTGGTAATAATTGGGCAGGCGGTCTGAACACTAATTAGTGTTTTTTTTTTTTAAGAAAGAAAAAAAGCCGTGTGTGTGTTACCGTGTGGATGAATGATCTCTACAGGGGGGCTGATGAAGCCCATACTTTCAAGAAGCAGACAGAGCGTTAGAGCCCAAGTGGGTAAAGGAGGTAGAGAGAGAGGGTAGTAGAGAGAGAGTGGGGGGAGATAAACCGCTGCCCCTTGTCGCTCTTTTTTGATGGCATATGGTCTGCGGGTCCCCCTCTCTGCATGGGAGGGACGGGGCAGAGGGCAGGTGTGTGTGTGTGTGTGTGTGTGTGTGTGTGTGTGTGTGTGTGTGTGTGTTTGAGAGAGCTGAGCTTACTCTTAACAAGACTAATTGATTCTGTAGCCTCTTTTTATCCTTCCCGTCTTCCCCTCACACATTCTCTCCGTTTTTTTCTTCTTCTCTGTGCCTCTAATTGTTTGTACTGAGAGGCGTCTAGAAAACAGCAGTAATAGATTTCCCACCTGCTGCAGAGACACATTAGTAACACACTCAAATGACTTGTTTGCTTCTCTCTCTCCCTGGTGTCATCTATTCATTGTTTGCTGCTCATCCTTTCAGCCAGCGACCCAGGTGTACTGATCTTTTTTTATTCTCTGCCAGGCTGCATATTAAATATACAACCAAAAGGTTGCTCTTGTCATTTTTAAGATTATTTTTATTTGATCATAGTTCCACACTTTAGAAGTCACTACCTTTTTTTTTTTTTTGGAGCCGGCAGCAATATTGCTTTCGGTTTAAGCAATGCTTGTTTCTGCGTTATGTATGTGTATGTATCAGTCACTTTGGCGGAAGTTACTATCAAATGCAAAACAATACAATAGATCGGAAATGGATCAGTGTCTTGCACACAGAAAGTCAATGTGAACTGTAAGAAACTATGCACTCTGCTCTAAAAGTTAAATAAAGTTCATGGCAAATTTTAAAACTAGTACGTATGTCTGAGAAAGTCTGAACGTTATCAAGACTACTCCCTCTGAATGCATCAGTGACACTAATGTGACTCTTGTCAAGCTATGTGCTTGTTCTGAGATTGCAGAATAGGGAATTATAGGACAGGTTAATGAGTCATTTACTTTTTAAAACACACAGACGGTATACCATTAAGGGATATTTTACACATTTAATGACGCTGAAATGGAAATCATAAACGGCTAATGTAAAGTTTCAGGTGTCATCACGACCAAGGTTATGATGAAGTATTTTATGTCATTTATAAAACTCATGTACAAAAATGTCATATAGGACAAGACGTAGAGTCTGCAGCCATGTTAGCAGTTCTGTGAGGTTGTGCTCAGACACAGCGTTGCTTTGAACTAAATGCTAATGCTTGTATGGAAGCATGCTCCAAATGACAGCGCTAACATGCTGATGTTTAGCTGGTGTAATCTTTACCATCGCCATAACCTTAACATGGTCCTGGGTTATTTGGATGGTACAAAGAATTTTGTTCGGCTGCTTTTTATTGACTTCTCCTCAGCCTCTAACTGCATCCAACCTCACATTTTAGCAGACCATCTTACCAGCATCCACAACATTGACCCTGGCATGACATGTCGGCTGTTTCACTTTTTAACTGATAGATCTCAGAAAGCAACAGTCAGTGGGGTCTTATCTAATGTCCTTTTACCTTCCACTGGCTTCCCTCCCGGGGATTTGTCCTTTCACCACTTTCATTTGTTTTAAACACAACTGAGTGTCAGTGTCATTATGAGGGCAGATACATCAGTAAGTTTGCAGATGACTCCGACCGTGGTCCAGTGGTGGATGATTTTAGTGTTTGGTGTAATCACTCCTCCTTAGACATTAAGATGTCTAAAACAAAAGAAATGATTGACTTCTGAAAGAAGCTTCCACCTGTTTCTCCTGTTTCCATTCATGGCCAGGGTGTTGAAGTTGTCCAACAGTACGAATGTCTGGGGACAATAATGGACAACAAATTAACATTTGACTCTATAACATTGATGCTGTCTCTGGAAAGGCCCACCAGCGTATGTACTTTTTATGGTAAGCTCATAAGTTTTAATGTTGACACCTCTTTCTACAAAAATGTTTTATTGAGTCTGTTTTAACCTTTTTTTTTAATCTGCTGGTTTGAGTCACTTACTCTGAAAAAAACAGGAACAGGTTGGAGGGCATTGTGGAGGAACTCTCCCTGCTGTACAGAATAGGAGCCAGAACAAAGGCCCAGTCAGTCCTGGCTGACCGTAGTCACCCCCTGTTCAATGAGTACAATTTGCTTCCATCTGGTTGCAGATATATTCTGCCTAGATGCAGGACCAGTAGACTTAAAAAACTCATTTGTCCCTACTACTGTTGGCTGTCTAAACAGTATTATGTAATTCTTTGTCTTTTTTGTGTAATTTGCTTGAGTGTAGGGTGGTGTGTGTTGATGACTGTATTTACCGTATTTATTTACTGCAGGCTGTGCAACAAATTGCCCCTCTGGGATAAAAAAGATTACCTTGACCTTGATCTTAGGTCAACATGTCAGCATGCTAAATGTTTGCTAATTAGCACTAAACACAAAGTTAAGGTTGATGAAAATGTCATTAGTTTTGCATGTATTTGGTCATAAATTAAAGCTTTGGATAATGTGACCTTTAAGACCTGATAACGGCACCAGGAAAAGTCAGAGGAACACTAAAGTTACAAATCATCCCAAGGGGGCGAATGTCTGTACCAGATTTCATTTCAATCCATCCAGTAGGTGTCGATACATTTCACTCAGAAGTACAAAGGTCAACCTCATGGTGGTGCAAGAGGAAAAGTCATTAGTATTCATTGTCAGGGAACTATGAATGTCATTCAGTCTGGGCCATAGTGGTGGACCACCCAACAATAAATGTTACTAATATTATATCCCTTTAAAACTTGAAACATTTTTCATAGTTAAGCTTCTTGGTCAGCATATCCTGATTAGACATGCTTTGAACAGTCAAGGTTAAATTTTAGATATATATATTTTTTAAAACTTTGAGCACAGTAGGTAGGTTGGGCACAACACCAAAGGTAGCCCTGCTTTTAGGTTGCAAAGTGATTCTGCTGATCAAGCCCTAGAACTTGAAATCACATCTTCCTGGCCTTAGACACAGCAGGATTCATAACTCAGACAGATTTTATAATTGAAAATTACTTCAAATGCTAATTAATGGCACACCCGAGCCAATCTAAAATTGGATGTCTGGTTTGAACATGCCGGCTTTTACAGTTGTTGGCCTCTAATTGCTGGTTAATTAATTAAATATCCAGTGGATTAGAGGAATTGTAGGCAATTGTCCCTTAACAACCCTTAACAAGGTCTTGATTAGTGTCTTCAGCCATATCCTGTGGCTAAAATGATCCTTCAATTAGTCATGGAAAGCTCATGAAGAGAGAGTGCTGGGATGAGAGGTCACATGATGGACAGTCGGCAGGAATAAAATTTTAAAGCAGTTACTTCAACCAAATGAGGAAACTATTGGAAAGTTTTAGAGGGACAGTGAACATGGGGTTGGTAGAAGCCTAAAGTTTAGATAACAGGAATGTGGCCACTGTGGTTGGAATTTGTTTTGGTGGGAAATTTGAAAGGGACTTTAAGTGGCAGTGTCACAAAATTTTACATGGAATAATTTAACATTTAAGCTTCCAAATACGCCAGTTCACTTCATTCCTGTAGCCAGTGACAACCACACCCATCTATATACAGCATAGTACCAAATATTTTACACAAATCCAGTTATCTCTGCATTTAGGAATTTCACACTTCTCATTTATATTTGTGTTTTTTTTTTGATGAGGGCAGACTTTCAGTGTAGAAGCAAAACACTGAAAGTTATCAAAAAACAGCTTTAATATGCAAGTTGAACCAATACAGAAAGTTATTTTCACCAAAAAATAGAATAAATGTTTTCATTTTCTGTTCATGCCCAATAGATAGACTGACTGACTGGAGATCTGTTTAGGAAAATGTCTTTTTTTTTTTCTTTTTTTCCCACAACTTTTTGCTCAGAATTACAGGAAAAAAGCAGGGAACAACCTGTTCATCATTTTCATTTTGGCCTCTTTTCACTATAATGGATTTTACCCACTCTTGCATCTGCGCAAGTCATGTTTTTGTTACTCTAAATACACCACACTTAGATGTGAAAGCACTTGTTGCTAAGAAGTCTCACCTGATCTGGTAGAGTTTCAGCACTTTTTTTTTAAATACAGTAAGCAATAAATGCCAGATTACCAGACTTGGCGCCAAAGAGGCTTTAGGACCATGATATATAGTATTTCTTGTGAAATTGGAAGATTGGTTGTCTTGCTTTATCATAATGTATATCAAAATCCAGCTTAGAGAGGAAAAATAATTTGCAAGAATTTTATGTAAATCTGCTACAATTATGTTAATATTTTAATGTTCTGTCTGCAAATTTTAAAACAGTTCCAACTTCTGTACACCCAAACAGCAACCTTGTGGTGTTTATAGCTGCAGAAACATTGTGTTCGAAGCTGCGAGGTATTTGATTGCATCCATGTATGTATGTAAAAACTGGTGTCTGTCGTGTGTGTGTGTGTGTGTGTGTGTGTGTGTGTGTGTGTGTGTGTGTGTGTGTGTGTGTGTGTGTGTGTGTGTGTGTGTGTGTGTGTGTGTGTGTGTGTGTGTGTGTGTGTGTGTGTGTGTGTGTGTGTGTGTGTGTGTGCCCCCATATCTCCTGACTCTGACACAACGACTAGAAGATTTCCTTGGCCTCTGAAGCCTTGTCGGACAGATACATGTTGTAGATCTCCCATCATACACACACCCACACACACACTGGCTGTATGGAGATAGGAAGGTGGCTGACATTTGTGGTGCCTCAGGTGAGGACATGGCCTTTTCTCCTCATTTCTCCTGGCCAATCACCCAGACTGAAGGGCGAAAGGAAGATAAGGCCTTTTGTTTGGCCTGACAATGTCCTACTGATACTGCCATGGGAGACCATTCAGTGTGTTAGATAGTGAGTGTGTGTGTGTGTGTGTGTGTGTGTGTGTGTGTGTGTGTGTGTTGGTTCTATCCCACCCCTTTAAGACAGGGAATCCCTAAGAGAAGTCATTATTACAGGAGGACATTAACCATCAGAGCCACCTCGTTGTAGGATCACAACGACACAGTGTGCCTACTAAATTAATGCACACACTTGATCACAGAGCCTACATCCAGAGTAACAAGATGGTTTGGAAGATATGTCTTACAACCACTCAATCTCTTGCAAGAATTGTAAGAATCAACCAATCCCTCCATCGTTGACAAAACAACCCCAACTCAAGGACTTCTTACTTTGTCTCGAGTTTTCACTCAACATTCGTTAGCAATAGTTTGCTCAGTTGTCATGACGATTGGGCTGAAAGAGTAACAATTTCAGTCATTGCACAATTTGCGTAAAATGGTCAAAACAGTTGGATGCTTTACCAGTCACCACCCTTTTTTTCACTTAAATTAATTGAGTGGAGTTATCCCAGGTGAATAACGCCAGACTTCCTTGCAGAAGCAGCAACATTATTGTTTTCCAGGTGAAGTCGTCTCCTCAGGCAGTGCTTTCTTCCATGCAGTGCGTCATTCACAACAAGCAAACTCCTACCTAAACTAAACCTGAAATTTTTGGCAGCAACTAACGAGTCTTTTCATTACAAATCAATCAAAATTTTTTTCTCTTATTTTTCTGTCAGTCAACTAGTCATTTAATCAACTAATTGTTTCAGGTCCATCTAACACCAAACAACTGATCTACAGAGGCTGCTGGGAGCGTTGCTCTACCTGGGAGGAAGCACTACCTTCTTCCAGACCAATCTTATGTTCTACAAATTACAGTGGCTGCTAGAAGTATTAAGGCACTTCAGTTTTTGCACACTCTATTGTGTTTTAGATATCATTTTAAATGAATTAAATTGCTATTTTTTGCTCATCAATGTATACACTCAATTATCAATAATGACAAAGTGAAAAATATTTTTTTATGTTTTAAATTTTTGCAAATTTTAAGTATTTAGATGCTTAATTGTGTACTTTGTTGAAGCCCCTTTGGCGGCAATTACAGCTTCGAGTCTTCATGGGTAAGTCGCTACAAGCTTTGCGCACCTAGATTTGGGCAGTTTATCCCATTCTTCCTGGCAGATCTTCTCAAGCTCCATCAGATTGGATGGGAAGTGTGTGTGAAAAGTTGTCTTCAGGTCCTACCACAGATGGTCTACAGGGTTTAAATCTGGGCTTTGGCTGGGCCACTCAGGGACAGTCAGAGACTTGTCCCAAACCCACTCCAAAGTTGCCTCGTCTGTATGCTTCGGGTCCCTGTCGTGCTGAAAGCTGAACCGCCGTTCCGGTCTAAGGTCACATGCACCCTGGAGCAGGTTTTCTTCAAGGATCCCTCTGTATTTGACTGCATTCATGCTTCCCTTAAGTCTGACCAGTCCCCCTGTCTCTGCTGCTTAGAAGCCCCCCTACAGCACAATGCAGTTTTTGATTTTTTTTTTTAAATAAGTTTGCAAAGATTTCTAAAAACATGTTTTCACTTTGTCATTATGGGCCACTGAGTGTAAAATGATGGGCTAAAATGGCAATTTTATCCATTTGCAATAAGATCTACAACTCCGTGCAAATAGTAAATTCTTCACCATGGAAACTATAGCTTGGGTCCACTTCCTAGCTTTTTTTTCCAGAGCTTTCATACATACTTAGCTTTCATACTTTAATACAATCTGCCAGAGAAGATCATGGGGTGTTTGTGAAAGCTTTGGAAAAAGCTAATAAATGGACCTTGAGTTAAGATTTTTATTTTTTTTTTGTTCAAAAAAAAAAAAAAAAAAAAAATCGATTTTCCTTGTCCTGATTTTTGTCAGTATAGTAAGGTGACAAGAAATCAGGGTTGTAAGTAACTATTGCGCTGGAAGTAGATTTTTTTTCCTTCTGTGTTTCAAATCATTATCTGTCTTTAACATCACGGCCGAACTGACAGTGACTGACAGGTGACAGCAAGCAGACAACTGCCGCCTAGTGGGTTTTGGTTTGCCTGGTTGCCTTAAAAAGGCTGTGTGACGTGTGAACAATACTACTCTAATCTGACAGATATACATTCTGTTCAAGATGCTTTTTTTTTTTTTTTTTTTTTTTTTTCAGAGGGGGGACATATACTGTACCCTATTTGCAAATAGAAAATGGAGAAAACAGGAGAATTGACAGGTTTGGCTTGATTATATGCCAGTCCCCAGCAACTCACATCCTGGGACCCCATGTTAGCCAGATGTCATCCCATATCATGTTAGATACCTGAATATTACAATGTTACCAGTAAGTGGTATTAAGATCCTGTCAGGTGGGAAGGGGGAATGCACTCATTTAAGATGATATCACTCCCAGAAAAAGGGGCAGCAGCCAAATGCGCGAGGATTGATAATTTTGTCAAATTGCCTGTAGCACTTTGAGGCCTCGCCGTCAGCTGCCGAACATCTTAAAGAAGACCTCGGTGTAATATATGAAGCCATCTTCATAATGTATCAAAATTGAATGGCTGGAATGCCACTTAAGGAAGTGGTGGTGTAATTGGTACTCAAAAAATCTTAATAGTATCATATATCTTGAGCTGGGCTTTTAAAAGGATCTATTGTGAGATCTTGCCTTGATCTCTTTCTTTCTCACTCTTTCTCACACACATGCACACTATCTCTCACTCACACACACTCACACACACACACACGATAATGCATTCATGCCATCATTTCATCTCAGAATTCCCAAGCGTATTGGGACACCACATGCTATAATGATGCTCTGTAAATGGCTTGGTTGGACTGCTAACTTGTGCAGATAGTGCAGGCAGAGACTAATGTACTGTCTTGTAATAGGGGGAAATTACCTGCCTATTACAGCTAGACCCTCCGAGAGGGGAGGAGAGAAGGAAGGAAAGGAAGAAAGGAGGTGGAAGACAAGGAGGAGATGGGATTGGAAAAAGGAAGATGATGAGCTTGATAAGGGAGATGAAAGCTGGCGAAGAAACAGAAAATGCAAAGTTTCTGTTGAGTGTGTATAAGGAAACTTTTGATTTTGAACTAATGGAAATAGTTTATTGGTCTTGTGATTAAAAATGGGCCGTGATGAGTGGAATATTTATACACAAAATTACAAGCCAATACAGGACATGTCTGTTTCTCTTTTGTCATCCTCCCCCTGGTTTTCTGAAGGCCTCTCTCAATCTGCATACATGATTCTGGGGCTGACTTGTGTGAACCTGGAGTGAAGAAGTTAAAAATTGACAACAGCATATATTTTGCACCAACCAGTGGTGATGGCAGAGGAAAGATAAAACCTGTAAGAGTTCATTTTTGTACTGTCATTGTGTCACAAAATTTAGGTTTGTGATTTGTTAAGGCAAGAAATTAACCATTTAGATTTCAGATTTTGAGTTATCCGGATAATGCCTTCTAGGGCAGCGTCCATGGTCATCCTCAGAACAGTCTTATCTCAGCAAGCCCTTTGGTAATTTACCACTGATGCATCTGCAGAGATACAGTTCGTTTTGGAAGATAACCTTTGGTCTCAGAGTCAAAATATATATCCGTTGCTGGGCAAACTCTTTTCGCTGAAGGTTAAATCAAGGTTCATGTGTTTTGTTTTTTGTTTTTTAAATTGAGCAGTTAAAATTGCCCAATAGCATTGCCTCAGTATTTCTGACTCCTCATTTGTCAGATCTAGAAATTAATGACTACACATAAATCAACACAAACAAAGTCAGTGTAGACTATTCTATTACGATCCATTCATTATCTGTACCTGCTTATCCATGCAGGGTCACGGAGGGTTGCCCATCCGTATGAGTGTGACGCAAGCTTGTACGTTACATCACCTTAAATTACATTACAGTGAGGATAGCAGATTTACAGTTGCATCGAAGTGTAATAACCTAGTGGTGTTGACACGTTTGTTGCTGTTCTTGCCCAAGTAGAACTCGCATGAATGCGAGTGACAACTTACTTTGTACTTTGTTTTGCGAGAGGCCTTAAGTGAGAAACGCACAGCCAACGGTCTGCAGGAATTTTGCTTGACAAGGTTTAATATCAACATGGATATCTGTTCCTTTTAAGTTCTGTGGTGCCAAGAATTTGAAGAGGTTATCCTTGTAGATTGCAACAGTAACTAAACAGCGCACCTTTTGAAAAAGAACAAATCACGGCATATGGGAAACTTGAGAGCGTAAACTTATCATCCTAGGTATATTTTGTGGATGTTTGATGTTCAGTGATTTTATTGATAATGAAACAGTTATTCAATCATAGACCACAATGTGTAATTTAATTTTTTTTTTAAAATAAAAAGTAACTAAAGGAAGGTCTGTTGATCGTAAATGTTGGGTGAAAAAAGTATATGAATGGAAGTTCCCATAAAGGCCTTGTAAGTGTTCATTAAATAGTTGCAAAGGGCCATTCATGATGTTTTGGTTAATTTGTGTCTAATTCTAAACAAAAATGAAGATTCATGAATGTGTCTCTTGCTGACAAAATTCAGGCTTAAAAATACCAACACCATGTTTTGTCATACTTGT
Organism: Xiphias gladius; assembly: GCF_016859285.1. Classification (NCBI taxonomy): domain Eukaryota; kingdom Metazoa; phylum Chordata; class Actinopteri; order Istiophoriformes; family Xiphiidae; genus Xiphias; species Xiphias gladius. Next base: position 7,197,141 of record NC_053412.1, read on the forward strand.
GTAAAGAATTTAATTGAAAATGTCTAGTAATGCGCGCTAATTTCCGTCAGCTATTTGTGAAGTGTAAATTGGCAAACATTCGCATAATGTGTTCATGTGAATAGACAGTTTAGATCGCTGTTTGTTAACAATATTTGTTTGCTTAGTTATTGTATTCATGGAGACAAATATGAGGCATGTGTTTTTATGCGGCTTCATTTCTTGTTAGTTGTTTGCTATTATGATAAAAAGGATCCATTTGATGTCAGCAGGCCTTTTATCTTCAAATGAGCCATTTAAATGTCACTAACATTGCGTTGTGTGTGTTTGTGTGTGTGTGTGTGTGTGTGTGTGTGTGTGTGTGTGTGTGTGTGTGTGTGCGCACGTGAGATCATTACATTTACAAGGCCCATTCATGTCTTGTCATTTTTCCTACAGTGTGAAATTAACCGCATTCACTCTCTCTGATGCTGCAACACTAATAATTGTTCAGTGACATAAATTCAGGCTTTTGTCAATTTCTCTCTCCTCAGTTGTTTGCTGTTAAAGCAATAGACCATAACAAAAACACAAAAATTAGTCATTATTAACTAGTGTGGTTCGCCTAAATTTTGTCATTTTAAGTTGAACATGATGCTAACTCATCATGTTAAAAACTACAAAAACTATGTTTCTTGGAATATGCTAGAAACACTTGTTTAAATCATTGCTGTGATGGTGCAAACGGACAAATTCCCACGTCTATATTTTGTTTCCTACCGTGTGACCCCAGAGAGGGTCGCACAAGCACGACAAAAAAGTGTCAGCTTGCTCATCATCATCATGAAGACGATCAAGCAGCGTAATGAGCAGGTGATGAAAGCTGAGCAAGGAGGCAGAAATGAGCTCAATATAGAACATATAGGGACATGTCCATTAGGTGGTTTGAGTCTTTCCTTGAGGAGTTGTTTCATTTTCTGATATTTATATTTGCCGGCAGCTGCACAGAGGACACTGATACTTGATGCACTTTTAATTTACACCAGTTCGGTTTAGGTTAGAGAAGTTTTACAACTAAATATCTCTGCCTTTAGATAAATGTTTTTAAATTATATTCTTACAAGATGAAATGGTAAAGATAAAAGAAATAACACAAATATAAAAAAGACGGAACAAAAATACTCGTACAAGCATGATTCTACTTAAAACTGGTGTCACACTGTATGTTTGGATGAAAGAAATAGCTGTCTTACAAGTGTATGAACTTTTTATTTAACCATAGTTCCACATCTTAAACATATTAGCCATAACTTGTTAAAATATACGTTGGTGCCGCACTGTGGATAATGTCCTCATAGGGTACCTGTAAAACTGTCCAAGAACGAATGTCGTCAAGTAAACCAAATAGTCTTAAAATGTGATCTTAATATTGCTGACACTGATCAATTTATAGATTGAATGAAATTGATTGAAAGAGGTATTCAGATTGATTGCTTAAGTAAAAGTAGCAAATCAAGTGTAAAAGTCCTGCATTGAGCATTTAAGTACAGAACATTATCAGCAAAGTGCATTCAAATGATCAAAGGTAAAAGTTCTCATTGTGCAGCATGTCAGTGTTAAAGTATATAGTATTACTGGATCATGGAGCTAATTTTAACAACTTTACACAGTAAATTAAACTACCCACAAAGTTACTACCAGCTATAGCTGTCAGATACATTTAAACTGTGTTGAAGTGGTGTGTAGATAGACAGGTGAGGATACTGTGGCTTCTCCCCGGGCTTGCTGCCGTGGTACGAGGTTTACTTGAAAGTTATGTTGCCTGGGATTGGGCCTCAGTCAGGGCTAAAGTCAGGGAACAAAAGTATCACGGACGTAGTTAATGCCATAGATTACGTGATTGTAATGTGATTGACTGCGGCCTTGCTCTCTGAAGATGGACGGTGATACACACAGTATCTCTGGCTGGTTTCAGGTTGTGTAAATCGCCCTGCCCAGAGCCGGGTAGCTTACACGCAGCTTAAAAACACCGATGTACAACATTTGCCTCTGAAATGTGGCGAGACATCAGGTGTTAAGTGGAGTTTAGAGCCACATTACTTGAATAAGTGTACTCAGTTCATTTCCATCACGGCCCTGATACCAGTGTTGCAGAGTACACCTGACAGCGGAGTCTGACTTGAGCCTGCTGGCTGGATGGTCTCTGCTTTTTAAAGGGAACCTGATATTGGCTCCATGTCCTGTTGTGGTCTAACCTTCACGGGGAGAGCGCTGTCTCTTTCTCTTTGTTGGAGTGGCAGATAAGCTATAGGGCAGCCCTCCTGGTGCACTACTGGTAATTTAGGAAATCCTTACTGGCAGGTTGAGATGACAATGCCACTGTCTTTGTGGCAGTCCTCTGTAATTTGCTTGTTTTCCACTCTGCCATAGAGCTGACACACTGCAGGAGCAGGCAAGCCAAGAAGCTTTTCTCCCTCTCTCCCGCTCTCTTTCTCTCTCTCTCCCGCTCTCTTTCTCGTGCTCACTCGCACATTTGCTCCGGGTATGCTCTCTCCTATTGTTGGGACTGTGTTATTCAGCTCAGCTCTGTGGCCTCGGAGTTAAAAAGAAAAACACAGGCTGCAACCGCCAGAGAAATTGGAGCCTAATGTCTTAAAGCGATGAAATTCACTGTACAAGTGAAAACGGGGCTCTGGCAGCTTGGAATACAGGATTTTTTTTTATTTTTTTGGTTTTAACAGGCTTTGTCAGTTTTCTGAACCCGGATGTTATTACAAAAATAATATGGATACACTATCACTGCATTTCTGTAAATGTGATGAGTGTAGCTGGTGATGTGGCTAATTCCATTTCCTAAAAATGCTCATATAACACCTAAATAAGAGAACGTGGGTTTGTATGTTTTAAGAATTACCAAAAACTGAACAGAGTCTGGTTGACGCTCACTCCTCTATTTCTTCTAATGAATCATGAATTTTACATCCTCTGCAAAGTGTAATTTTCCCTTCTTTTGTCCTGGGGCCTTGGGAGGAATTCCCTCCTGTCATGGCATACAGTTATTTCCTCGTCTATCTATTTGCATTAGTCAGAGAATAAAACAATTCAGGTTGAACTGCAATTGTTTTGTGAGAAAAAGGAGCACTGGACACAGGCTATACTGTGTATGTACAGTACTCGAGTGTGTGTGTGTGTGTGTGTGTGTGTGTGTGTGTGTGTGTGTGTGTGTGTGTGTGTGTGCGCGTGTCAAAAGAGCTTTGAATGGCTCCCCTGTTTACCATGGCGACGCTGTGGCCTGTGTTCTCTCATCTCTACGGTAACCGAGGCCCTGAGCTCCCTCTTATTGGCTCAGCCACTGAACTCCCAGCTAGAGACAAAAGAGAAGGACCCGGCACTGGTAATTTCTTATCACCAAATCCCATTAGGCTCAGGGTTTTTTAGGTTTTTTTTCTTTTTTTTCATTAACCCACATAAAAGTAAAGTGGAAATCACCATACCCGGTCAGCTCAGCCCCTCCTGTGAGCCTGACTAGGCCGCCTAATAACATCACTCTTAGAAGAGAGACTTGCAAAAAGTACATAATAGAATCAACCCGACATGAAACATAAAAAGCTGGTGTTGTAATTTAAAACAGAAATACTTCACTATCACATTAATCCTCATACCTTTTTGTGAAAAATCGTTGTGAACAATGAGACCATGGTAGATAAAGCCCCTATATTATTTCAGTGATAATCTTAATTAATAATTAATTAGTCTGTTATCCATAGAGTATGTTATAACTCGGAAAGGGAGATAACAATGTTAAGTCAGCCAAGAACCACAAAATAAGAAAGACAAAGACACTCAAAAAGGAAGATGAGAAATAAGAGATGAAAACATAAATAACTCAAATCTTAACTTCTTAAAACTTCGCTAAACCCTCCTGCTTCATGCTGCAAAGATATTTTTTATTTTCTTTATCAAGAGGATAAACATGATGTTGTAGGCGGTTTCCCACTGGCCCTATACTATACATAACATCAGAGCGTGCTTGGGCTGCGACCAGGACGCGGCATGCTGATGGGTCCCTGCAAACAGATAATAGGTCTAGACGTTATGGGAAAGATTCTGTTAATGGCAATCGAGTAGCACATGTATATTAAACTCAGTCCAATCCAAAAGAACCCAAATCTTCAGGCTAAAGTCATGATTGGGTTATTCAGTGACAGCGTCCCCTATGAAGTGGCTGTGGAGGAGCTTTGTCAAGTCCGAGAAAATGATCTCTGCTTGGACTTTAGACTTCAAGTCTTTTCTCCGAAAGTCTGCGACGTGGGGGTTTGAAAGATGTCGTCATTTACCTGGCAGCAAGGCTTTAGTTTTGAAGGGATCCAGCGTTTTCAGAGCGTGGCCCATAGGAAGGACTAACAGTAAGTTTATCTTGGCCTCTGCTGCTTTGTTTTTTACCGTTCTCTAATTAATATTTCTCCTAAACTCCCCAACTGCATCTAAATTGCTGCAGTAACCCTTTAAGGTTATTTAACAGATCCAAGGCTTGGTAGAGTAAATGAATATGAATTGAAGAAAACAACATCAAACAGGGCTTCTAAACATAAAGTACCATTAACAAAGTGTCTAATCTAATCAAAGTGTCCATCATAAAACACCCAGGGGCCAATTATGTGAATGTATGCTGTGACATAAAGCAATAGAGGATATTACAGCCAATTCGACCCAAACACACACAAATGTAAATTGTAAGATGCAACATAGAGGCTGTTAGTCTTCTCAATAGTGATCTTGATCTTTTACAATAATTATACAAACGTCTCAGTATTAATGTGAGTAATAACTTATTGTGTTAATGGCTTAATGGCTCCTTTTAAGGAGTGCAGGGCCTTAAGCACTGTTACAGTATCTCAAAATGATCATGTGAGAGGAAATATCTGCAAAACATTGGTGGAAAGAGCTAAAATAAACTGGCTAAAATCATGCGCAACTAAACCTTTCATTCAACAATGTTTTGAGCTTTTGCTTTTTACACTGCTTTAATTTAGGGTACCCACAATGCCTAAAATTACATCAAACAGCAAAATTCTGTGTTTGAATTTGTTCAGTGTTCTCTGGTGACATCTCAGGTGCTTTCTCCTCCCGTATTTCCTGATGCACTGAAATTTAGACTATACAATAAAATAAAAAAGGGGAAAAAGGCATATAAAGCCATAAGGGACTTCTTTATTGCAGTACATTATATCACCTTCTCATAAATGTCAATTTAGGGAAGTCTGGATAAAACAGAACCTACTGTAGTAAACTGATGAATACCTAGTCTTTTTGACATTTTAGCTTATTATTTATATGGTGTATTATTTCAGCTCTGCTCTGCCTTTTCTGTCTTTCACCTGTCACCCTTCCTCCAGCCAACAAACCGAGACATTTTCCCATTCAGTGTGTGTGTGTGTGTGTGTGTGTGTGTGTGTGTGTGTGTGTGTGTGTGTGTGGGACGGCCCCAGCACCACTAGATCTGACACCTCTCAGCATACTGAATGGGCCTGATATACCTAAGGCCATAATCACTGCAGTTTCTGCACGAGTGTGTGTGATAACCGCCTCTATGAAGTCGGATTGACAGACAAAGGCCTAATCGCTCCTCAGCTCCAGCAGCCAAACAGCTCAGAGGAAGTATTGACCCAAAAGCACCATAATCCCCTTCACCTAACACGGGCAATTTCATGTAATACCTGTAATAACACGCATTCAGCTCAAAGTAGTCATCAAAAGAGCTCTGAGCATCTGATTTTGAGAGGTGAGCTCTCTGAATAAAAGGGACCTGAAGAGTATATCAATCTGTAATAACAACATCGTGGCCCGGACTCGCTTTCTTTTCAACTTATCGGTGCTCCTCTGAATCATTTTCACTCACATTCTCTCACTCTCTTTTGCACGCTCTGTCTAGATGTGTCGCCCGTGTAACTTTACGCTTTCTGGTTTTGGAGCTGTTTTAAGATACATATTGAAATTCTCATAGTAAAGTTAAGCCGGGTCAAGAAGGGGTTTCATTTTCTTTTTCTGTGTGCGCGAATATGTTTGCTGCTCCTTCCTTATGGTTTGACATTTGAATTGCCTCTGTCGCATACATTTTACGTATTTCTTGTCTTTTTTATGTTCTCTGTTGTCATTAAAGTTCCTGCACCAGCGTTGACAAATCATGTAAATATAGCGTCAACATGATGTTGAGATTCAGAGGAGAGGTATGGATACCCAGAAGGGAAAAATGCCACTGAGAGGTTAGAGGCTATCTGACGACCTAAACAGTGTCAAATACAAAACATTTACTTGTGATCCCTCGTGAGGTTGTGAGCAAATCGCTTGAATGATCAGACTAACTTGAATTATTAGAATTTTCTTCTTTAGGCTTGACTGATAAAATAATAATAATAATAAAATAAGGAGCATATTTCAGTTTGCAACATTTGTCCTTTGGGAGACATAAATATAAGGAAGCAGAAACAAACAAAAGGCCTGAAATGGAGTTAAACCCCCATATTGGTCAGTAGCTTTGTTTTCTTCTTACTCCTCTTTTTACTTTCAGATAAACAAGCACAAAATTCAGTTTTTCTCACTCACTGTAGGTGGCCCCAGGCCACTAAACCCTTTGTCACTGATCAACTTTCCATGCCGACAAAATCACAAACGTCACAGCTGATATTCCTTGCTTTTTTTTTTTTGTCAGCACTTACTGTCGGGGGGGTGTGCGTGTGTGTGTAATGTGAGGCTTAGTGCAATATTTGGCATTTTCTGTTGGTGTTGGGCGACATTCACACAAATGGCAGGAGAGATCAAGAAAAAAAAAACACAAATGTTTTTTGAAAAATTTTTTTTTTTTTTTAAACCTCCACAGAGGAACACTCAGGATCAGTTTTTTGTAGACTTTCTTATTTTGATGACCTACTGTAGATCTAATAAATAATAAAAAAAGACACATTATCAGTTCACTCATCATGGGCATTTAACAGCTTAAATAATTTTCACCCTCTATTGGACCTGGCATTTGGTACTCTAAACCTCAGTCCAGATGCCCGTGCTAGAGTTCAGACTGTGTACCCATGCACAAGGGATTCACAAGAACTGATGCATACACATGCTATCTGTGATTTTTAGAAAACAGCAGCCAGCCAGTCCTGAGCATTTGGAATAGAAATCATAGCTGTGTTTGTTCTGGTATTGCCTCTAACTAAAGCTTTCGTCTGAATCGAATTTTTTCATTATATCTGCCTGTTATTCCTACAGAGGTTGAACGCATTTATTATAAGTGCGTCCCTTCCAAACAAACAAATAAGAGCATGATTAGTGCTACCGTACATGTGCTTAGAGGTTGGCTGCTGCGGCATCAGCAGATCCACGAGTTGATCTTCTTCTGTTGCATTTCTGACAGAGTAGCTGCTCAAGTTGTTTGCTGCCTCTAGTGGCCAAAACGTGTCATTTTAGACTGACCGATATTATCAAAGCACAGTGAGCACCAGTAACCGCAGTTATATATATATATATATATATATATATATATATATATATATATATATATATATATATACTTCTTAACCTTTGAAATACAGTAAGAAATATTCCATTCTGTTCGAAATGAAAAGTTGAATTCTCAAGTAATAACACACACCCTTGATCAGTTCAATACATTTGGGGGTTTTACAGCCTTACTTAGTCTGATATGACCAGTAGCTAATATTAGAAAAACTTTAAGTACATATTGCTTTATAACTGACATTCCTGAGTCCAGACACACACATGCACACCTACCACCTCCATCATCGCAGCTTCACTCATCACTATCTGTATTTACTCACAGACACAAACTTTTTAGCCTCTGATTCGGTATTCATGTCGCAGATATTAATCAACCTGCTCATCCCCTCGCTGCCACACAGTCACACACACGCTACAGTCACACGTTATACCTGCTTCTAGGTGTGTGCGCGTTTGAGAGACGGTGAGAGAGGCCTCTATCACCAATCTGCATATCTGCATATTAGCACTGGACCATCCCTTTAATTTCCTACAGCGGCTGATAACCATCGCCTTCTCTCAGCCTCTTTGTCACTCCCACACACCGCGCTTAGATTTCATATGACTGTATGTTTATGTGTGTGTGAGGGAGAGGGAAAAGGTTGTTGGCTAACTAATACCTTCACTTCTTCCCGCTCTCTCTCACGCACACACACACACACACACACACACACACACACACACACACACACACACACACCATGAGAGGTCTGTCAGGCAGGCATTGACATCCTTTTGATTCACTTTTCAGTTTAATATCTCAAACATAGTTTTACTTATTAAAGAAATGATGTAGAGAGCAGAAAGGAGGAGGCAGGAAGTCAAACAAGCCGGGGGAGGTGTTCAATGACAAAACAGGTTTAAAAATGACTGTTTATTCCTGCCAAGGTGGAAAAAGCTTCTGAAATGGCGTTTAGCTCATGATAAGGCACTAAAACTCTCCACTGAGACGCACAGTTATGACTTTTAATTGCAGTTCATTTGCATTGAATCTGATTAAAATGTCTCAGTAGAATCCGTTGTTGTTAGGTGCTTCTATATCTATATCTACATATATATAGATATACATCTATAGAGAGAGATTAATGAAGACTTTTTAAGGTATCACCATGGAAAAAAAAAACCTTGCATCTATGCCTACAGCCCTTTTTTGCATAGTACACATGGAAAATATATCCAATCAGAATGGAAAACGCATATACTGTAAATACCAAATGTGACTGGATTGATTGATGAACTATGACTACATTCATTACATTAAAAGCTCATCAAATGGGCACATTATTATGTTTTTGACGTAATTCATAAAGTTATAACAGTTTTTGTGACTTCGATATAGTAACCACCAGTGTTAGTTGTGATGTGTCAAAATACAACACATCTTTACATTGTAGTGACCATCAGTCAACACTGAGAACATAAGAGAAAATGTGTGTGCGCTGCATGCTAAATAATGTTTGCGTAGGTGTTTGTATGTGTGTTGTATGTAAATATGGTCACACAAGTGTGTTTGACAGCTGCTTAGTAATAATTGCGTCACCTTAATTAACTCTGTGAGGTTTAGGCAAGTGGCCTTGCAGCTGTGTGTGTGTGTACGTGTGTGTGTGTGTGTGTACATGTGTGTACTGAGTCACATCACATTGTGAGGAGGCGGATGCTAATCTGCTATTTACTATTATTCTCCGAGACCTTGGGTGTGACAAGAGGATGGAGGTAGAGACGGGGGAGCAAGAAGGCGGTGGAGAAGGAGAAGAAGTAGATAGGGAGGTTATGAATGAAGCCTTTGTGTGTAAGTGTGTATTGGTCGTAGAGAACAGAGGTAGTGCAAATTTAGAGGTAGGAGAGGGTACCTGCATAAGAGGAAGAAAGCCAAGTGAGGCAGGAATTATGTACATCTGCATCTCACCAAGGTCGCTGAGGTCTCTCATGTAGCAGAAATATGTCGGGGTCCGAGTCCGCGAGTCAGGGAGGGGACCAGACAGAGAAAATGCCAGTCTAGGAATAGGCTGACGTAAATAACATTTTAATTGCTGCATTTTAATTGATTCCGCACATCCGTACAGTATGAAATGAATGTTTTCATTTCTGCAGAATGATACTCGCACCCACAGCGATAAACAGTATATGTGAATTATTCAAGGGGCTAATAAAAAGAGGAACATCTGCTCCATATGTGATCATATGTTTCAAAATAACACAGGACGCGGACGTTAAATAAAAGGTGGTGTAGCTTGCTGATGGAGGAACAGAAAAACTCAGCTCAAACTGAATCACGCAAACATAAGCGGCATCTCGACGTACGAGGAAAGAAAGTCTGACCTTATGAGTTTCTTGAAGTTTTACCTGTGAAGGGCAAAGACACAGAATTAAAACCTTTGGTTGTCTTTCCAAGAATCAATATTGTTTTCCTCTTTTCCAATTCTTACATGTGATATGAGACAAGTTGGCAAAAGAAAATAAATCTTCCTCTCTTCAAGGCTGACTCTTGAAGGCAGGCGACAAGTAGGCAATACTAAACAAACAATTTCATCTTTTTCATTGATATCATGAAAGGAATTGTTGTAGCTGATCAGACTTTGCAAGAAGTTGATCAAACTAAATGTGATCAACTGCCAGTAAGAGGGATCTGGTCCATGCTGTTTGAGAAGCTACATGTAGCTCTGACTGATCTTCTTCGCTTCCATCCATCCTATTTTTTTTTTTTTTTTTTTTGAACTGCAAAGGGGCAATCTTTTTGCCCTAAATGTTTGTCAGATTTTCCACCAGTCCGTTTTGATGTGTACACACTGAAGTTGCCTGTAGAAATCATTTGGTCAGTAACCATCCTTTTGCCTCTATTCCTCTGTTTTTCAGGACACACGTAACATGGCGGCTGACACTGAAGCTGACAACAGACACACACGCGGTACATCTGAGAAGAAGACATGTTCCCACCACAGACCATCCTTCAAAAAAGGTAAGAAAAGCACAAGAGTAGTGGCTGGTGAAGGTTTAAATTTCAATGCAAATGTGTAGAATTTCTCAAAATTTGTTCACTTATTTGATCAGTATCGTTTGTTTGTGGCCTCTTCACTGCTGCAGCATTTGCTGCGTAACTTAACAGCTCACAGTTAATTTATTAAATCAATCTGATTAACTTAAAAAGGTTGCTCCCAATAACTGCTAGGATCACACGTTATTATCGGACCTATAAAATGTTTTTGTACCTATTTACGGTGACACATTCGGAAACCTCCAACTTAATGCGGCCCAGCTTTTCACTTGTACTGCAGAGAGATAAATATTCGCCTCGCATGAATCAGGGGTTTTAGGGCAAAGTTCGGTATAAATGAAAGTTCTGGTGGTAACTTTACTTTGATATTAAAATTCATGAAAATTTAAGATACAATTAAACTCATACTGAGAAGCCGTTATATCTACAGTATCTGGTCATTTGTTACTTGGATCTTTCCTCTACCAAAATTTTTTTCATCTTTTTGAACCTTCCCAAGGCTGATACTCAGTGTGTCTCTCTCTAAGGAGCTTTCAGTGAGATAAACACTTGAGCTACACATCTTGTACAGAGGGAAATCTATAATGTTTAATACCAAGGTCAGAGTTATTGTTCCTCTCCCTCTGTGCCGGTACACTCTGCCACAATAGGAGGATTTTTTTTTTTTTCCTCTCAGTGAAGAAAAGTTTCCAATCAAACCCTGCAGCTGAATGTGTGCACACAGCATGGATGAGGTGAAGTGTCAATACCTCTAACTGCACCTTAAATCAGTAGCTAATAACTGGAGGTCCTTTGAATAAGGACTTCTCTTAGTGGTATTTGGATGAGACAGAAATGTCTGCATGTTTTGTTCGATAAACTAGATAGGACCTCTACTAAAGTGAGTTTAACCCGTGCACTTTTTACAAACAAGTAAACTTTGAAGGATGAGGACGGTGATATTTTAAATTTTTCTTACTGTCAAAAAAATCCTGTAAAGAGATGCAAAACAACAAATAATTCAACCTAACAAGTAAAGCCCGATAGATCTTATTCCTCTGTGCGAGTGACATGTTCCTTCATTACAATGTCACTTTAGTTCATTATAAATCCCACGTAGAAACACACGTTCCTGCTGCATTAAATAATCACTGGAGCGCCAAATGTGTATTAATCTGCAGATGAAAATAGTCCTTAACAAAAGCACCATTAACTCCTGTCTGAGAAATGTTTGCTAAAAACTACAGTGCCCAGCTGTTTTACAAAATTACTTAGTCTTTTTCAAAAATGAAGCTGTATATTTGTGACCAGTTGTTAAAGATTTACGTCTTGTATTAGGAACCAATGGGTTTGGGACTCACTGCCGCAGACAGTCTGTGTCTCACTTTACTACACTAAGGCTTTGTTGGTTTTGGTCTTGTCATGGGATTTGTTGACAGTAGAAAAAATACAGAACAGCACCAGCATTATCCGTTATGAGTTTGTAGGTTCCCGAACTGGAAATCCATCATATAAACAGCAAGCTCGTCACATGTTCACACACACAACCATTCATATTCATTTATGAGGGCTGGGCTAGGGCAGGTTGAAGGGTAGATTTTGGTAACGAGCTTGAGGGCACTTAGCAGTTAGCAAAAAAGTAATGTTTTATGAATTGGAAAAGAAGATGACCAGGGCTGCAACTAAAGATTATATACGTTACCCATTCACCTGCTGGTTATTTTCTCAATTGATCAATTAATTGTTTGGGCTAAATAATGTTACATAATAGTGAAAGAGGCCCACAGTAATTTCCCAAAGCCCAAGGTGACATTTTCAAATTGCTCGTTCAGTCCAAAACTTAACATTTTTTAATTTACCAACACACATGAAAGAAAAACCATCCAATCCTTCCATTTGAGAAACTGGGACCAGCAAATGTTTGGCATTTTTGCTTGAAATGTGTCTTTTGTGTCAGTCAGCTAATTAATCACCTACTGTGCCAGCTCAAAAGACAACATAACAACTTGGCATAAAAGTCCTTTTTTTTCATCTTGAACTCTACACATGACTGCCAGTTAAATTTGTTGCTTCTTTGTTTTTTTTTGTTATTTTTTTTTTTTTTAAAGGTAAAATTCATATTTAATGAAGAATTGAATGGAAAAAAACAGACAAATTTTCATTGTAGATGATAAACTATTTAGTTATTCACAAGAGTGAAGGAGGAAAACCCTGCTTAGGAGAGAGAAGTGTTCTTACTAGCGCTGAAACAATTTGTCATTTAACATACAAAAAAAAAAAAATCAGCTATTTTCTAGTCCCAGATTCTCAACTTTCCAGTTTCTTTTGCTGTTAAGTCATTGTAAACAGAATATCGCTGGGTTCTGGACGGCTGTGCGGGCGAAACAAACTAGTTGACATTGCACCTTGAATTCTCAGAAAGGAAATAATCCAAAAATAAAAATAATGTAGTTGCTCCACTAGTTCTTACTGATATGCAGTTGAGGTGATAATGTGGATCCTAAATCAATACTGACTTTACTGGATGGGAAGTACTATTATTATTATTGTTGTTAAGTCATAATGCAAAATGTATTTTGTGTCCATTTTCAATGTGTAATTTTGATAATACAAAAGTTTTAGCTTTTTGCAGTGATTCAAAACAGCAGTTCACAAGCAAAGATCCCACCATTAACTAAGATGTGAATAAATAGTTTATTGAACATGCGGGTTTGAATGGCAGAGCAGGATGCCGGCTGTGGCGTCAGGAAGGCTTCGGAAATGATCTACCGTGGCTTCCAGGCTCAGCAGACCCCCCCCAGGGGGAACCTGTGAGAAATGATAGAGGAGGGAGCATGGGAAATGAGAACAGACAGACATGCAGGTTAGCATTTATAGCATTTATGCCAGAGAGAAATGTTTGAGGTGTGGTCCTGCTCCTGAACTTCAGCTAAATTATCTCCAGTTCACGGGCAAGGATCACGACATCCAATAAGGGGCTAATATAACTGTGCCATTTAGTGGGTCCGTCGTCCAGTTCACATGTGTAATCAACAGGCAAGTCTGCCAGCACAGGGCGACTAAAGCAGTGATTGTGTGTATGATTTTATGTTCCCGACTGAAAGAAGCATAATGGACATCTTATCAGTGCAGAGTGACAGTATGTGCTACTACATAGAGCTGTGTGTGTGTGTGTGTGTGTGTGTGTGTGTGTGTGTGTGGCCCAGAAGGAACAGAGTGCTGACAGCACAGTGATGAGGTGATAATGTATGTTGTTCATGCTAGAGAAAGACAGAATGATGGACACGGCTGTTTCTGGCTCTTATCCTGATCATCTGTCCAGCTCGACTGACTGAGCAGTGATGCTCTGCAGTCTCCACCCTGCAAACTCCCAGTCAACCTAAATACCTGCCTGACACACACATGGGGGAATAGGATGTGGAAAGATGGTTGATGGATTAAAAAAAAAAAAAAAAAGTTATCGTGGCGGAAAACTGGAAAAACACAATGTCAGATTCAAAAGTCAAACATTGCACTTAGTTGGAAGAAAGTCAGGGAGTCTTCAGGGACACCTGAATAAGTTTTGTATATATTTACTAGAGCTGACAACAGAAAATGAATCAGATAGTATTTTGATAGTTGATATAATAATTTGATATTTAGCAGGTCTGACTAAAAGATGCTATCAAGGTCCATCACAGGATGTGTAGGATCGAGTGCTTTTTGAACTTTACCCACACTAAAGACTCAAAGTCAGGATATCTCGGCCTCTGCGGCTTCAGTTTTTACCATTTTGTTTTTAAATACTAAATAGCTGAAGTACTATTTGAAGGGCTTCCTCGTCCAAAGGGATGCTCTAACAAACACTTGTCACACTGCTCTAACAGACTTTAAAATTTACATTTAATTAATGAATCGAAGGGCACATTGGCAGTTGCCTTGTTTTTCACGGCATTACTTTTAATGTCTAAACTGACTGCCTCCTTCACGTTTCACTTTCAACCTGTATAGAGTCGAGCCAAGCAGAGATTAGCGCCATCACCCCTTCCTCTACTCCTCCCGTTGTCCTCCTGTCACACTCTTGATCCCTCCTTCGCTGTCGTGTCACTGCTTTTATCTCGTCACCCTAAGCAACCTCTCCATCTTATTGTCCTGCTGCTGCTATCTGCCTCTTTGTTGCTCTGATGAGGGTCAGCAGGTCAGGTTGGAGGGCTTGTCATTAGCTGGGAGTGTGCACATGTATACGCAAGATAATAAGGTTCTCTAATGATCACTCTGAGGAACTCGTAGTACGAGTGTGCAAAATAAGTAAAAGAATATCCTTAGGTAAAAAACTGAACAGTATGAGACTGCGGCAAATACATTTACACTCAGTTGACAGTTTATTAGGTACACCTAAAAAATGTAATGCAATCAAATACAACAGACCTGCCACAAATTCTACGTTTAGGAAAATTATAATGTTCGGTATTTGTTGACATTGTCAGAGAGGTATTCATTTAACTGAATGTTTATTACTGAGGTCATAGCTAGTGATGGTGTTGTAATGGATTGCTTTATATTGAAATGTGTTTCTAATATCCATCCCCCTTCAAGTTTGTAAATGACACGGGCAAAACATTAACAAATTCAACACCACTGCAAACTACCACCTCAATAATACACATACAGTTAAATTAATACCTCTGTGACGGCATCAGTGATAACTGAAAATTATTATCTACCATTTGAATATATGGCAGAGGACTTGATTTCATAGGTGTACCTAATAAATGGGCCACTGATTGTATGTTTATAGTGTAAATTATTAATATCAACATGCATTGAACATGCAATGTTTGGAGAATTTTAAGTATTTAAAAATATGATATTTTTAGCTAATTTAAGCTGCCGTAAACATAAATCACATGAGCTAGGTGTTGTGAAAAGGAAGTCAAGTGTCGACTAACAACACAAACTACAGAAATATTAACATTTACACTTCTAGCAACTCAGTAAGGTGAGACAGCAGACTTTCTTCACTTCTTCAGTCTTTGTTAGTCTCTGTTTCTAGGCAAAGTGTAATTGTGATTTGTGTCCAACATGGAAAAAGTTCATCTGGGGAACGTAAATATTCTCTGTAGACATGAATATCCATAGCAGCCATTTTTATACATAGTCCCTAATTTTCAGAGGGTCAAAAGTTAATGGACAAACCAACATAATTATAAATATAAGGATTATTGTTAAAACTTGGATGAAAATCATTTGCAGTCAATGACTACCTGAAGTCCGGAACCTATGGACATCACAAGATGCTGAGTTTCCTCCCTTGAGATGCTTTGCCAGGCCTTTACTGCCGCTGCCTTCGGGTGTCGCTTGTTTGTGGGTCTTTCTGCCCTCGGTTTTGTCTTCAGTAAGTGAAAAGCATGCTCAGTTGGGTTCAGGTCAGGTGACTCACTTGGCCAATGAAGAATATTCCATTTCTTTGCCTTGAGTAGCTTTTGGGGTGCTTCGCAGTACGTTTCGGGCCATTATCCGTCTGTACTGTGAATCACTGTCTGATAAGTTTTGAAACATTTGGCTGAACCTGAGCAGGTAGCATAGCCCTATACTTTCCTTCTCCTTATTCTTCTCTTCCCATCATTCAGGTACAAGTTATTCTTCGTTTCATCTTTCCAAAGAATCTTATTTCAGAACTGGACAGGCTTTTCTATATGTTTTCTGGCACTGTCTAATATGGCCTTTTTGTTCTTGAGTGTTACCAGTGGTTTGCACCTTGTGGTAAACCCTCTGCATTTACATTCATGAAGGTTACTCTTGATTGTAGACTTTGACAATGAAACGCCTGCCTCCTCGAGAGCGATCTTGACCTGGCTAGATGTTGTGAGGGGTTTTTCTTCACTAACCAAAGAATTCTGGGATCATCGACTTTAATTGTCTTCCATGGTCTTCCAAGCCTTTTGGTGTTGCTGAGCTCACCAGTGCATTTCTTCTTTTTAAGAATGTACCAAACTGTTGACATGGCAACTCCAAAAGTTTCTGCCATCTGTTTGATAGTTTTTTTTTTTTTTTTCTAGTTTAACGATGGCCTCCCTCATTTGCATTGACACCTCTTTGGATCGCATATTGAGAGTTCCCATGAATAGCTACCAAATGCAAATTCAACACTTGGAATCAACTCCAGACCTTTTGTCTGCTTAATTTGTCATGAAATAACAGGGCAACAGGCCACAGCTGGCCATGAAACTGATTGTCAGACAATTGTCCCAGTACTTTAGAGCCTCTGAAAATGAGGGACTATGTATAAAAAGGACTGTAATTCCTAAATGGTTAAAACGATACTTTTGTTAAACCCCCCAGTTTCCAGTTCAAATCCAATGTGGTGGTGTACAGTGGCAAAAAATTTAATAAATTGTCACTGTCCAAATACTTACGTACTTCACTGTATGAATATATATAGAAATAATATTACATATAATCTGTATAACTGCCAACAGACAGACAATCAAACTTAACCCTTAGAAAATCAATGCAGAAGATGTCATAGGAAAAGTTAGTTGACAGGTGACATCTGGGAGGAGCAGCTTAAACCCCACAAAAGTACACATGTAATACCAGATGTGGAAAGAAATTATGTAAAAAAAATGTGTCTTCTCAGACTTAAATTGCCACACAAATGGAAAGATTTATATTAGGGGTTTGTTAGTTCCTGATTCGTGGAGTAACACTGCCAGGCTTTTCCTTCTTTCTGTTACCTTCCATGCTGACCAGTTTCCCTGTCACTCGCGCTTGTGCTTTATCTGTGTCAGTCGAACAATAGGCACCAATAGGAAACTGCTGACGCTGTTTTGGTTGTAGTAAACAATCAGCATCCAGAGCCATCCACCAGCCTCCCAGTTTATCATTCACCACTCTCCTCTTTTCTGCTGTGGTTAAATTTGCATTTATATATAAAAAATAAAAAGCTGTTTAACAATGTGAATTTTAACTATCTCGGAAAAATAAAGCTATAATGAAATTAAACTCATGTTAGATTACATGCTCTATGGCAAAAATTGTGTGGGTAGCTCACGGGCTGGTTCTTGCACGGTATTGTCCGGGTAGCTCTACTGGTTTTTTTTTGTGTGTGTGTGTGTGTGTCTGTCTGGACATCAGCTTATTGTGCTGGCTGGTAATGAGAGCTGCTTGGCGTGTGCTGCTGCCATCGCCGGGCCTGTTTGCTTAGGTGCTGGTGGTCTGCGTGTGTGTATTTACATACATGTGTTTGTGTGTGTGTGTTTTGGATGCCTCTATTTGTTCAGCTTCACCCGCTTTCTCAAGGTTGGCTCATTGCACGCAGGAGACAAGTATAATAGTGGTGTGTGTGTGTGTGTGTGTGTGTGCGCGCGTTTGCCTGAGGGAATAGAATCTAGAGTAAACACACGTGTCCATCTCTTTCCCAGGTGGAGTTGGATGAATGAATGGGCCTGACAGTGATATTGACAATCCAACTACTGCTTTTGTTTGTGTGTGTGTTGCTCTAAAACATAGCAGGAATGGAGAGGGATTTGAGTGAACCAAGTATTATACTGTAGACACGTAGGACCAATGGGCAGAGAGAGAACACTACTCTCTTATTTTCAGCCATTTTAAAGCAAGACTGTTTAACTTTTGAGAGAATAGATAATTGTTGATAGATATTTACAGCAGTTTGAGTAACAATTTTAGTGTTTGGGCTAACTTGGTGGTTTGTTTACAACCTGTCTGATAGTGCTTCTTGCATCATCTGACTTTTTTTGTGTGTGTGTGTGTGAGAGATGCTGCTGTGTTCCCAGATCTTAGCGGTTAACTTAAAATGAAATTGCAATAAAAGAGAGTCAAGAGTGCACCATGGGTAACATAACGTACAGAGTACAATCCCTTAGTGTTCAGTGGAAGAATGTGTAGTCAGTACAGATGGGCTGATAAGGGCACATTTTAATGGATCTGTATCAGCTAAAATAAAGCTGTTCAAAATCCGATCCTGCTACAGTAGCGTTGCAGTGCTGCTTTTTCTTATTGACAGCTGCTCTACAGTGCAGCATTTCCCTGGATACACGATGGAAAAACTGTGTACGGAGTGTGCGAATGTGAAAAGCAGACCTTCACTTTTGATGGTAAAAATGACAAACTGTAGCAGCAGCTCACATCAGCTGTCAGTAATGTTGATTCTGTGACTCACTTAAAAAACAAACTTGGCTTTTTGGCCGGACCGCAATAACGGGGCCAGCCCTATAACCATGAATGTCACCGACTGACTGATGAAGTTACACCATTGGCCGGTGCTCTTTCAAAAAAAAAAAAAAAAGCACCTAGTGACAAATCTAGCGACATTTTGGACAAACCTTAGCTACTTTTTTTCTCCGTAGAAAAGAGTCGCCAGTATTGCCCCACAAGCGTGAGATTTGGGCTTTCCCTCTGCAGGCACACCTCTCTATGCGTCGCATTCAATTGACTGCAGAATGAGAACAGCATTATCGGGAATTCGTCTATATTAAAATACTGTATATGTGAGCACAGAGGAGGAGGAGAGAAGCAAACAGATAAAGGGCAGTCAAGCCACATACTAGGTTTTGATCTTGTGTGCTCTGTGCAAGCCAGTGTCTGTACTCAGCTAAGATGGCTTCACATCCATTTTAGGATTCGTATTCTTTTCTGTTGAACTTTTATTTATACCATATAAATAATTTAAGCTGGTCAACCTCGTAGTTTTGATCCAGGGCCTTTGGTATCCAATAAGGTTTGTCAAATTTAGCGGTCCACAGCTGTTATCTGAGTGCGTCAAATACATATTTAATCAGCAGATTGGACTGTATCACAGATATGCAATAATAAAGGATTGGAATAGGGTGAAGAAAAAAAGAATTGGTCAGGGCATCCTTAATAGTCACTGTCATCACTTGTTATACACAGGGTATCCTAAAGTGTTATCTTGTGTTCATAACAGTAACTAATGATCCAGTTTTCGGCACAGTTTGTTCCCTATAGACAATCTACCAAAAACCCTACCAGGGTAAACAGGGACAGAAAGTGAGAGACAGAGAGAGAGATGGTGCATCTCTCTCTCTGTCTCTCTAAAAAAGAAGGGGATAAAGGGCCTTTTCTCCGTTCCACATGCCAGGCAACTCCCAGCGGCCTCTCTGTTGACATAGCCACCACAATGGGAACTAAAGGCCTCCCAATGCCTCCCATTATGAGCCTAACCCCAGGCCCAGTCGCTGCGCTTCAGGGTTATCCAGTGCAGGCCAGCCGGCATTGGCCAAAGCCCCCTTGAATATTAGCCTGGATATATAAGACTACCCCCCTGCCCCCTGCTGCATTGTTCAGCGTTATTCTGCTCCCACAATGGGACATCACACTTTGGAAGTAATTTTCAAAAAGGGGAAGCCAATCAAAAATAATGGCACTTATTGTTTCTCTTTTGACACACATTGCTGAGCGGCCTGCCCCTCCCTCCTCTGTCGCTTTCTCTGCCTGTGTAGCCCTAAACCCCAGGGTTCATTCACGTCTATTATACGGACAAATTAAATAAAACCCAGTATGGGTCCGAGGGGAGCGGAGAGCCACACTGGCCATCGACGGTGGAGTTTGGGATGGGAGGAACGCCATGGAGGGAAAGGAGAGGTGGGCAGGCCTGAGGAGTGGGTACAAGGGAGAGCCAGAGGAGGTTTGAGGAATGCAGGAAGGGTTCAGACAGGCCTAGGTGGAAGGAAGCAGAAAAAGGAGAGAAGTAGAAGAAAAAGAAATTGATGCTAAAGGTAGGGACAGAGTTCAGTTGCTCCTGTTGCAACAAGTCACCAGGTAGGCTTCCAGTTTCTGCTGTTGATGGACACACTGGGTTCTGCAGGAATTTAACTAAAGATGTGATGCTGTCACTGCTAGGCCGAGGCATTGGGCATTCTGATGGAAAAGTAGGGAAAAATATCTGCGTGTAGGAACAATGAGAACTTCGTGAAGAGTGAGTGGAACACCAATCTTTTTTCCAACTAGAAGATAGATTTTAAAAGTGTAGAAATGACAGAACTCATCTCATCCTGGATGGATGGATATATGGAGGAAAAAAAGTCCTCAACCTGCCTATCTACTGCTTTCTCCCGTGGATAGATGGACGCCTGGTGAAAGGAGGGAAGGTATGTTGCTGCTTCTGAAAGAGGGAGGGCCCTTTGAGGCATGAAGCTGTGTGTCTGTGTGTGTTAGACAGGTGGTTGAGGGCCACTGGCTCATGATCAGTTGCCTTTAAAAGGTAAATCTTGTTTTTGTGTTAAGTCTTATTGCATTAAAAAATAAGAGATCAGCCTGTATGCTTTTGAAAAAGTCGATGAGATATCTCTTGACGATGACGCAGAAGAGTGACTTTCACTACATGTAGGTAGAAACTGTAAAAATGACCTCCATGTTTTTAAACATTACTCTTTCTAGTTAGAAATTGTTTGGTGATTTGCAGGTAAAAAGACATTAGACCACATATTCCCGGCCTTTTTTGCCACTGGCCCTTTACAGCAAAGTCATGCCTACTTATGAAACCTGTGACAAGGGTTCACATGTCTGTGAGCTGATCAATTAGAGGATATCCTTCACCCTTGTCTGTTTATTTGTCAGCAGTATTATGCAAAAAGTACTGATCCGATTTGCACCAAACTTTGTTGGAGGGATGGGTCATGGGCCAGGGAAGAACCCATTAAATTGTGGCACAGATCACGCTCATTTACTACGAATTTGAATTTTTTTCTCTGTCTGGTGTATGTTGTTCGACATTGGCCTACGCAGAGGTATGCGCTCTAGCTTTAATAGTTTTTGGTGCTCAAGAGCTAAAATTCATTGGTATTTAAGAAAAAAATCTGAAAAAATAAATCATCATTTTGTGTATCAAAATTTTTCTTCCTCTTTCCTATCTTGTAACCTATGGGGGGACCCAACCCCAATATTGGGATAGACTGGTGTAGACATCTAAATAAAAACTGATTGAAAAATAAATGTTTTTAGACATCTAGTTTACATATACCTGTTGTTTGAACAGCAGTTCGATATATAGTCTCTGAAATGCTGTTGAAATAATTATGTAACCCAGATGTCTTAAGAGTTTCACTTTTCAACCAAATTTAGCTGAGTTTTAACCTAGATGTCTCTTGACCTGCAGATCACAAAATCAGTACAAACTGTTCAATCTTGCTCAAGTCTTAATCACGCAATCGAGAGCAGAAAAAGACATTACACCGCTAGACAAATTTAAGGGGCTAGATGGAGACTGTACTGTGGGTAGGCAGAGAAGAACAGTGCATCTGTAAGAGATGTGAGCAGGACAGAGAAGAAGAGAGGGGCAGGAATGAAAAGAAAAAAGGAGGGAGAGAAGAAGAAAAGGTTGTTGAGGGAGAAGAGGGAAGGGCAGGTGGAGGAGAGTTGCTCTTTAGGGTCTTTTGAAAGCAGCAGGTCCTGGCTGGGAGCTTGACCCCATTTAGGATGAGTGAGAGACCAAGAGAGGAACTGTAAAGGGGAGAGAGAGAGACTCCGGCCCCACACTTAAAGGCCCTCCACAGGAAGTCCTAATTCTTCCAACACCCCCCACCAAAAGCAGCAAATAAATAAATAAATAAATAAATAAGAGGAAAAAGCCCTCATTTAGGATGAGTGGAGGAGAGAAAGAAAGAGGACCCCCATCCTTCTTCTGAGGGGGGGGTCCAGATATCAAAACCTTCCCTCAGTGGGATAGAGAGAAATGTCAGCAAGAAGGAAAGGTTTAGTGTCTTTTATCATTTTATTTAGATATTAACACGTGTGTGTGTGTGTGTGTGTGTGTATAAAGCTTGTGATCAACCCATTTGATCTTTTCTGAATTTTGTGACTTGCAGCTTGGATTAAGAACTAAGCACCCTATTGTTTGTCACTGATCTATGTAAAACAAAATACAACAACTATCCACCAAGTAGGACGGGGAAAAAAAAACAACTTTCTTCTTTTTTTTTAAGTCCACAACATACACCACAAGTCAGTATGACCCATTTTTGCACTGGTGGAACTTAACTAAGTACTAGGGTATACTTGAGTATTTCCACTTTCAGCTACTTTATACTTTTGTAGTGCTACATTTCAGAAGAAAAATGTTCGTTTATTGAACAGCTATGGTTACTAGTTGTTCTGTTTAGATTTTTCATTACACATACAAAACATGGCTTTGTTACATATATTAAACTACCCAACTGTATATAGAGTACATGTTATCTCTGACAAGGGCCATTTTGCTGCATAAGGACTACTCTTACTTTTTTATACTTTAAATACATTGTGGTACTACTGCTTTTACTTAATTAAAGGATCTGAATACTTCTACCACTGCATTTTGATGCCTAAATACTGAAATTCCATTTTTTTTTGTCTCAGTACCTGTGTGCTTGTATAGTAGTTTGTACATGGTGTTACCTTCCTATTATCCTAGTTTTCCTGTTGGTTATGATAAGGTTTCACTCACCACCTTCAGTGTAGAAACGGAAACATGGTGACAACACTAGACCACAGGTTATCTGAGCGAGGGTTGAGGTCACAACTCACAAACTTCATTGCAGAAGATCATATATTTACGTTGATTGTGTAACGGCTTAACTTAAACTTTTGGCTGCTTTCTAATTATTGTTCTCTGCAAGAATATTTGTGTCACTCCTGTACAGTCACAGAGTGGAGACTGTTCTCCAGATGAACTGTGTAGCCAATTGTGTCATGAAACTTTCAGGAGAATGTCCCTGTCAAACTTTTATGCGTATCATATCAATATTTAATATAAAAAATAAATAAAGTGTGTAAAAGTAAGTAGGCTACACTTGTTAATAATCAACGGTTCATATTTTCAGGTGCTTATCTCATTTTAAGGTTGTAGCTACCGGTTGTGAACATTGCAGGGAGCCACTGTAGAACATTAGCATTATTTTAGTATAAATTGAATCTTTGAATTGTTGATTTATGTAACTTACAAATGTTGGAAACTAAACCTAATTGGGTTTAATTGATGGGGAGTGAAGAGAGACCAAAAAAAAAAAAAAAAAAAAGGGCATATTTTTGGAAGAAATACTTTTTTTTCTAAATTTAAAAGCCATCCCAGTTTAGAGTCAGTTCTCCAAATCCGAGCCAAACTAAACGCTATCATTGTGAACAGCCCTTGTACTTCAACTCTATGCCAAACACTTGTGTATTTGTGAAATGGATAGTTCAGAAAAGTTGCATCCCCATACCTGTACAATGAAGTAAGAAAAATGGCGACAGGAGACACAGCTATAATGGAAGCCACAACTACATCACAATTAAAGACACCTAAAACTGAACAACTTTCCCACATGACAAGTCAGTTAGAAAAACTTTATTTATTGCTAGTGTGCGTGTTTTCACGTTTGAATAGATCTTAGTCCCAGCTGACAGAAGTTTCTGGCCCACAGAGGTCTTTTCAGATGTGTCAGTTAAAAATCAGCCATGACGGCGATGGTGGGGGTTGAGTGGGATTAGTGGTTCTTGGCCACTGGCGCTAACTACACACAGAGGTGTCAGCCCAGCATGTTGACAGTCAGCTGTTTTCTCTGCTGTTGTGCAAAACTGGCAGAATTATAGTCGTGTGTGTGTGTGAGAGAGAGACAGAAGCAGTGGCACAGGCGAACGGGACAAAATAGTTAGAAAACCATTGTAAAAGTAAAATGGAGCTTAAAATGAAGTTACAACTGCATGGTGTGATGATGACATGTGGTCTCCCTGTTCTATGTTTCATCCAGTTGGCAGCTGCACCTACAGTGTGTGTGGATGTTTTTGTAACCGTTCATTATGCAACATTTGATGGGGTCTCTGATAAATGAAGCTGCTACACTTTGGAAATATTTGCTTTTGCAAAGTAGTTTCGTGATTAGTTGAAGTGTTATTAATGACGTCAAATTAATGTTTGTCAGTCAAAGCAGACGAGATGATGACACGTCTGTGGTTGAACTTCGTTCACCGCCTGAGTCTGAATCGGTTTTGTTGCTTGTTTTCTATAGATTTGTGCTTTTTGCCTGTTGGACGTGAACTGAGGATCGTAGTCATTCTTTGACTTCATACGAAACCTTTGCTTTTTTGTCTTTCCCAGCATTTCGGTGGCAAATTGAACTGTGGACTGGCTGAGCTTTGTTAAACACATATATCCAAATCAGCCTTTAACAGTACTGGAAGAGTGTTAGGCATTTGTCTTTCTATTCACAATTACTATACAATCAAGTTGCGAATTTGGCGTGACAGCAGGTTCAAATCGCGTGTTTTGAATTTTGGTGGTGGGGCGACCCTTTAGTTGACATGTGGATCTCTTACTGTGCCTTTGAGTAAGAGTAATAATGTTTCAATAAAACAATAACCCACACCAAGTTAAAGTTTTGCATTAAAAGATCTACCATAAAAGAAAACAAGTTATGTAAAGGAGCAATTCTTTGCAATGAGTACTTTTACTTAGTCTCAAACATAATTCTTTTTTTACAGCTTTTTTTTTTTGTTGTGTCTGACTACAGGACTGTTATTTCATTTTAGTGCATTTAGTTTTCTTGCGAGGCTGCAAAATTGGAGCATAAAAATGTTATTTCACATTTCAACATAAACACTTAAGCTCCAATCAAAATTTTCCACGGCACACCTTAGACCAAAATGACTTCTTGAAAACCTATAAGAGGAGACTGTCCTCCAAGAATAACAACAGCATCAGTTATTTCAGCAAATGCCCCAAAACAATACAAGTTTACGTTCAAGTGCCGCAGCTCCAACTCTTGTCTCTCAGAAGCAAAGGAGGAAACAGCCTCACGGTCCATAGAGGGAGGAAAGGTCAGGGCGTTTAGATGGGTCAACAGAATGTTTGACAGTCAGTGTCGGTTTCTCATTTGTGACTAAACCTAAACAAACTTGGACTAGAGCAGTGTCAGACCAGAAATGTTTGCGACGTGATGCTCTGGAGGGCAGTTAGAAATGATTTATTTTGTTGTTTTAATTTAGAGGATTTGTAAAAGAAAGACTTAGACATAGATAGTTTCTAGACAGGGGGACATTTGAATTTTTTTATTTGTTGTGGAGTTTGATGTGACTCCTTCCTGTCTCATCTGTAAGGAGAAAGCTGAAATTCTTCAGAAAAACAATCGCAGGCTGCATTTCTCTACTAAACATGCACAGTGGTATTACAGGTATGAGGGGGACTAGAGAAAAACCACTCCTGGCTTAGCTGTTCAAACTTATGGTTGAAAAATAAAAAGTACTGGAGGTTTTTCAAGGGGCCCGATAGCCGTGAATCACCTTGCCAGGGCCCCCTTATAATTTGAGTTTAGTTCAAATTTAAGATACTAAACATGAGGATCTTAAACAGCTCTCTCTTCAATGTGGAAACCTATTGGACAGAGCAAATACAACAACATACCTTAAATTTGTACTGTGCCGGAGTAAAAGTACTGTGTATTTTGACAGTTATGTGTGTGTTTGTCTTAGCCAGACAGGTTGGACTGATACAGATCACTTTGATGTGTTCATTATGTGTGTGTGTGTGTGTGTGTGTTGGCTGGGCCCGACTCTGCTCCCTCAGAGGGACTATCATTGCTGGTAATCCTCTTCATGGTCGACTAATCTGTTTTCACCGGGGTCACTCCATCCATCCCAGCCCTCCCTCCCTCTCTTCGTACCCTTCCATCTCTATCTGCCCTTCTTCCATTTAATAACACTAATCTTATTACACAGAATCAAAGCTTTCATGTTTACCTCCTGTCCATTTGAAACTCACACTAATAATGAGAGATTACGGATCTTTCTCCTCAAATTTTATCTTTTCTTCCTTCTTCTATCCATCTACCCTGTCCTCCACCTCACCTCCGATAATTTAATCAATACTGTTTTCTTGTAATTGTTAGGGAAATACGCTTATTTGCTTTCTTTCAGAGAGTGAGGCGAGAAGGGTTGATATTAATCTCATGTCTTTGCTTTTAAGTACAGAGCTGAAGTCAGGGTTCAACTAGCCTAATTTAACATGATGTATCCTATTTGTTTACCCCATACATGAACAGACGTGTAAAATTGACAGTTTGTGATTTCAGGGGGAGTTACACACTGTAACCATTTCTTTTATCCATTTACCCAGTAGTTCTGGGCAGAAACTCCAGCTACAGATGGAGCAACAAAGAAGAGTAGTGTCAATTCAATTTTACGGATGTGAAAATTACAGTTGTCAAATTTGTCAATTTTGAAATCTCTATTATAAAGGGAATAATAAATACGTGAACAAGGGAATGATTTCAGACAAAGCCTGGACCAACTCAAACTATGGCTACATGCACTGAACATGGATCCAAACACACCAAGAGAAGACTCAGAGTTGCTTGAGCATGTAACTCTCTCTAAAAGTAATTCATGTAATTTTTACTTTTCTGTACAGGGAAATAAAGGAGACACCAACTGTTAGTCACCTTTTATGATGCGTTCAGAGTAAACGCAAAGCACCTTCTCCCTTTGTCATAAAACCCTTGGATTAACGCAAATGCTTTACTCAAGTCTGTGCATGTCCACTCACACCTTTGGAGAAGATGGCAGGAATATTTCTTCATCTTGGGCACATAAAAGACAAAGCCAAAAAAATGACTATCATCAAATTGATATCAGCTCCCTCCTCCACCTTTCTATCCTTCCCTCTCCTCTTGTATCCGTCCATCCAATCATCTCCTCATCCTTTTCAACCCTTCAGGTTACCTCTGCTCTCACCACTAACAAAACCACAATCAGATTTCTTCCCACTTCCAACACACACACACACACTCTCTCGAACACGTGGTCTAATCATATTCCTTCCTATCTAGAAGCAATCAGTGATAGTGTTGGCTGCTCCCAAGCGCTTCGACAATACTGGCAGAGAGGGAAGCAGCACATGCTCTAATTAAATTAAATGTGTGTGTGGAGGGGTGTGATACAAATAAAATGTAGCTCCAGCATCAACACTGCTTGACCTGCCTGTAGCAGAAGAATGAATGATGGCAAAAAAAAAGGTTTGAAGTGAAGAGCTCGGCTAAAAGTTTTTAAAGGTCAAAGAAGGATGCTAATCATTGCTGCTGCATTAACATCATTACTGTTTTTATCTATTTCTGCAGGGCAATTCTCAAAAATCACTTGTCAATGTGTTTATCATGTCTTTTGCCAATGAATTTTTCAGTTCCTGGTCTGTCCAGCTGTATTTCCCAGAAATTTTCTGCCACTAGGAAGGAGCTTAGCGTTTAAACAAGGAAATGTTAAAGCTTTCCTGGTCTTAAATCCTTTTTAGTTGTATCAATGTCTCACCTCTGTAGTCTAATCCCTATAAACCCTGTCCCCAGACAGGAATGTTGATATAGTCCTGTAGAATCCTTCAATGAATAAAAATATATGCACGTTAACTACAGTATGATTAAGGTCAGGAATGGCAAATAAACTATAGTTAATTTATGGTTATGGATAGCCAACTACCGCACTCGGTTAAGGAAAGAATATTAACCTGCAGGGACAGAACGAGACTCGAATGCCGGGCGTCTGCATGAAAGACATAAATGCACAAAATGTGACAATTTAAAGTGCATTGCTGTGTTATCTGATGTGAAAATGGATGATTCTACAGCAAAGCTATCAGCTCCAGAAATGTTCATTTAATCAACCTACACTGTTTCACATCCTGTGATGACATGGTTTTCAGGTAGAGCAGGGAAAAACAATCTGCTTCTCACTAAAATATCTCTAATTCTGTACAAGGAAGGAAATGCCTTCATCATATTTGTACGACCTTAAGGATAAACTTTTGTTTATAACTATAAATGCAGTGTAGAACCTTACACAAAGAATTTAACCAAAGTCAAAGATCTCTTTGCGCCCAATTACATTCAGGTACACCAGTCAGCCATAAGAACAGGTAGGTTTATTGGTGTCTTCGTTGAAGTTTGCATGTCTCCCAACACATAGACAGACTAGAAACTCTAAATTCTCAATAAATACACAGTACACAGAGCTGTACGGACTGGCTCCCTCCCCTGTGAGCATAGGGAAAATGCATATTTTGATATGCAGCACTCTGGACCATCTCTGCAATGTTTTTGAGACATGAAGCCTGTCTGTCTCCCACTAGTTTCAGACAATTGCTGCTGGGGCCACTAGTTGTGAAAGCACATGGAGAGAGAGGCTGTTGAAAATGATTGGAGGCCCAGTTTACACTGTCAGCTCAATGCTGAAATTTTAATTTTTAAACAAACATGGAAAAGATGATACCGTGTATTTTTGGGTTGGTTTTGTCTGTTCTCTTTTTGTTAGACATGATGGAATAAATGCTCTTGAAACTCCAGTGTAAACACAGACTTCTCTGCCTGAAGCCTGGGCTGTCCGGCAGACAGGCAAAACCCATTAGCAAGGCTCTGTTAGTTATCGTCTTGTAAACCGAGACCCCGGTCATTCATTAGACATCAATCAAAGGACGAGGTGTGATGATTAAATGATGAGTGCAAATGCTTAACAGTGTTCGGCCACTTTACTCTGACACTTGAAAATGGATGGAAGAAAGATGACAGTCTCCATGTAGATGGCTGGAACTGGTTGGAACTGGAAGGCGCCAACTGGTTAATTTATTCACTGAAGTTATTAAAGAAAGTGAATTTCAAAACCTTGAAGTCAAAGCTTCTCCAAATGCTGGTGGAGCAAAGGGAATTTAGAGTGCTTGCATTGCCTCTCAGTAATCATTGTTAAATTACGCTTAATTTAGGAATTCACATTTTATTCCTATTACAAGACTTAGAAATTATCAGTAGGCATTTAGTAGGCCGTCTTTCAAAAATGAAATGCCAAGCCCGAGTAGGGATCCATCCATTTTCTAAGCTGCTCAAATGATTCAGGCTCAAGAAGACATAGAGGTAGCTGATTATAAACGATTGACAACTACCAAATCTTGAGGCCCCCTCTGGTAAAGGTGTTGGGATGCAGTTTTAAGGCTTTTATTTTTTTAGTATATAGTCAAACTATAAGCATTAAAATGCAACAAAAGCTCACAGAAATTAGAATATAGATCCTTGCTGTTTAAATTGCCTTATTGTCAAAATTGTAATTACCAAGGGAAAGAAATTAAAGTTTCACTTATTTTCTGCAGTGATAGCGGCCCCCTACATTAGTACTGTCTAGAGGGCGTAAGTTGTTGGTACTGGTTATTCAATTGCGCAGTAACTAAAAGTAGTTCAATTCCAACTGCCACGACAAAACCAGCTGGGGGCTGATGTGATTTGAACACTCCCTCCATTAATTTGGGACTCCGTACTTTGCTGAGGTTACAGGACTACCTGTTGTTGCGAGTTCTAGTCTGGTTGTGTGCCGCCGCCACCACATAACTGGACCCATGAAGACAGCTAAATGATTGCTGAACCCCCCCCCTCCTTTGTATAATATGGGACGAATGCAGTGTGTAGAAGCCTCACAATAGCACTTGGCCAATGTTGAAATAATATGAATGAAAAGTAATGTCTAGTGGGAGTTTTCACTAACTGTTTTCCATGTGGAGTACAAACTTAACAGCAGGGAAACAAAATCTATTTACACAGAAATTGCAAGTTTTAACTGATTCTCCGATTCAAAAAAGGTGTAACCCAACAGAGAGCACAGTGCAGCACCCGGGTAGTATGCTGCAAGCAAACACAACAGTTACCTACATCCAAAATGGCAACCATTTGGTTACCATTTGCTTTTTGGATTTATTAACTTTATAACTCGCTTTGTATTCATTTCGTTTAATACATCTCACACCATTATTTTGAAGCTAGGTATCAGTGGAGCAGAGCACTGAACTCCAGCACCAAACGAGCCGGCTAACCAACACACACAGTGCAGCACTTTACAAAATTTCGTAAACTCTGATCAGGTGAAGCAAATTCTAAATG
Source organism: Xiphias gladius (assembly GCF_016859285.1). NCBI lineage: Eukaryota > Metazoa > Chordata > Actinopteri > Istiophoriformes > Xiphiidae > Xiphias > Xiphias gladius. The sequence continues at coordinate 7,227,498 of NC_053412.1, forward strand.
TCCTGCACCCATACTGCATTGCAGAAAATGGATTTCCCTGGTACCAGTGTTTACTATAGATAGTAAGATCTGTAGCAACAGCAAAGCAGAGCTCCGTTTCTACTAAAGACTTTCAGCCAGTTGTGCTCAGATAATTACACTTTCATTGTTCTTATACAAGCAAAAGACTGTACCATTATTCAAAATGAATACAGTTAACTTTTTAAAATACAAAAAAAGCCCACACACTTTTCTGTCTGGCCTTGCAGACCATAGACTGTATATAGACTAATTAGCTTAACTGCCAGTTGTGTTTCACATTTCAATTCAGTAGATTAAAAGATAAGTGAATTGTTTGACACACAGTGCACTGGAGTATTCTATAAAAATAGTGCCCCCTTTTTTATTTATTGAATCATGAGATTTCCAAGCTACGACGTGCTAAGTTAACACAGCATCTCCTCCAAGTACCGTCCTTCAGATGTTAGTCAGACATTGCCATGGGAAATGTACTCTCAGAGGCCTGAAGCTAAGACACTGTTCCTACAAATATGTCCAAAGCTGTCTTTTGAAAAATGGATAAATATGCACAATCTGAATAGTTTATATTCACTTACACACAAATTGACATGAATCCAATTTTTGTTAAGCATATGTTTAAGTTAATAATTATTTTGTGGTAACCCTAACGCCGCTGCACAGAGTGAGAATAATGGGGGGTTAAATAGGGGCCCATAACTCATTTTCTACCCAGGTCCCCCAAGTACATTAATCCAAACCTTCCCTATCACTTATACATTTACTTCAAGCATGTAGCAGGAACCAAGACTAGGTCAAGACCTAGTATTTGGCTGGACTACATTATGGTCAGTGCAAAATTGTGGAACTATTGTAAACAAGTGCTTTAAATGGAAAGTAGCTAAATTATGTCATTCTAATTAGCATATTGATGACATCTGCCGGTTTCAACCCTTTATCTGTTTGCTTCTCTCCTCTCTGAGCTCACATATACAGTAGTTTAATACAGCTGAATTCTCACTTACACGTTTTTCTGTTTCTGTTGTCAGACAACAGAACACGTATGAAATAGTGAATAGGCCAATTAGTATTACATGTTAACCGCTAAAATCCTGATTTTTATAGCACGACAACGTCCACATAAGTAAAGGACAACGGCTGTGCTGGAATTTCCGCTACATTTACTTGTAAAATGATCAGAGAGAAAGTTAGAAGTTCACTCACGTCTGTGTCATCTGCCAGAGGAAAAACTCCAACACTCAGCCAGCCAACCAATGTTGTAACCTCGTCACAAACTCAACTCTATGGTGCACATTTGAGGATGTAGCACTGGACCACGGAAAAAGAGAAAAACCTTGTGAGAAAGTAACAGACTGATGGGATTCGTCAATTTTATTTAATTCCTTTAGAAATGGAGCGAAATTACTGAGCTCATTTTACATAAAAAGTCATCACAACTATCCCCACATAAGATAATACACCTGGAGTCCAAGACACCTGTTTTTTTATGCTGAAAAACTTCCAATTTCAAGAAAATACTCTTGTCATCATTTCACTGTAATACTGCGATCATATCCAGAGTTGAGAGGGCTGTAGTTGCAGTTTTTCTGAACATTTAACATGGCAAATGTTGTATATGCTTACTGTATGAATGTTTGTGTGTGTGCTGTCTGCTCTGTCAGTGCTGCTGAGCTCCAGTAGAGCTGACAGCTTGCTGTGACAGAGAGCCTTAAACAAACCCACTGGGTCGGCTGCTGCACAGGAGAAATGCCTTTGATTCTATTAGGCCTGTGTGTGCGTGTGTGTGTTCATGGCCTGTTGGCTTAGAGATTTTCTTACTTCTGTGTGTTTTATCTCCCAGCACTCTTTGGTCCTCTGCTCTGTCCAGAAAGTAGTGATATTACATATTTAATTTGTCATTTTGGTCACATTGATATGTTTTTGACGAAAGTGGAGCTACCAATAATGTGATTTGTCTATTTTACGATCTTGTTCCTTGGCTTTAGCTGAAAAGTGGTCCTTGAAACGATGGACTACTTACACTAAGTGCTACATAAACAATATATGTAGAACAGAATCTAAGCTAAAAGTTTCACTTACTAATAATTTGGAACTTTCAACCTCATCTCATGGTTGGCTGAATGAAGACCATTAGCCTAGATTCTCCTCGGCATATATTCACAAAGGATGAGTGATCATCCATGCATAGACACGATGGTTTGACTTACACGGGTTTTAGTATTTAATTACTTGCGCTAAAGCTGTGAATAGACTATTTTTTTTATGCTGATACTAAATATTAATTAGAAAATCTTAATGCTAGCAGCTTCCAAAAATGTTCAGAATTCATGCTGATTCTTACTCATGTGAGAGTGGAAGTCTTGTCTGAGAGCATTCAGTTACAGCTGGGTGATTATAAAACCCTGTCCTCAAGAAATTTAGATATACTGTAAATAAGTTGCATTGCTTGAAAACATACTAACAACCAAACCCATCACAGAAAATACACCTTTTCTAACCAGTTGTATGGCAATTTTTTCAGAAGTGGAGAGCCCACTTTCCAAAATAGGTACAGTCGGATTGGCTAAATTAGCTAAATACACCACATCCTATTGGTTTGGTATCACAATTCAGACAGATGGGAGAAATGAGTGCTCTCTCGGAGGAACCGGTTTGATATTGACACAGCGACCACAACAACCGAGATGAGGAGACATTAGTGGTTTGACTCGTAAAAATCTTGCTAATTTTTCTCCGTCTAGGGAATTTTTATGCTCAAGATAAATAGTTAGTTTATACTGTGATATTTTGACTACAACTGAAATGGGGGGAAAAAAAATTTTTTTTTTTTTTGCCGCATTGCCAAGCCTTACATTCAGACAATTATTAGACTCAACTGAAGCATTCGTTATGTAATCATGCTTTAGCAGAATCTGAAAGTTATACAGTATTAGAGATCATGTTCTCATCTTTCACTGTGGACACATTTGAAGCAATGTAATAAAAAGCCATTACCTGCATGTATTCGGTCTGTTATTAGCAAGAAAAATATTTTTTAGTATTTGAACATCTTAGTATCCTGAGTGTAAACCAAACTAACTAAGGCCAGCAGATGCGCAGGCAGTGTTTCCAGCAGCGTCCCATCAGTCCACTGGCTGTCCTATCCCAAACAAAGCCTGTTACAGTACTCTCTGGGTATTTCCAGTTATGCCAGGCTCACTCAACACTGCTGTCTGGTGAAATTTGACAAAAATGTCGGCTATGCAGGAGTTAAAAACACATGTCCTATATTAACCATGGTATAACTATTGGCTTTAACTCATACTTAAAAAAAAAAAAAGCTATACCCTATTCTTTTAAAAAAAAAAAAAAACACACAGAACCATGTGTTAATTCAGCTGAAGTTCGTACCTCATTTACTTTTAGGTTTGAAGGTATTATTATAAGCTTTTTACTTATTTAATGACCTGTGCAATTGGGTTTGCCATTACATTCAGTATTAGTGTATATACAAATACCGTTGTTTCAATGTAATTAGTTTGTCTTTTGTGTTGCCTATCCCGTCACTATCAAATGTTACAATCTGCTTTATCAAAAAATCTTGTTTGTTTGTTGTAGATATGGGAATCTCTGCATCATGTGCTTATGTTCAGAAGCTCTATGGAGAGAAGATAGCACCCCCGGCAGCACAGCGTTTTGGGAATTCTTGGCCACAATGGGCCCTGCAGACTTTTATTGATCTAGAGTGGAGCCAGGATCTCAATTGGAGCCCCTGACGAAGACAGGGACACTGAATGGACAAACTCTGTGAACAGCCAGCGACAAGTGCACCAAACCGCTGACATTCTCACCCCTGAAGCATAACTAACTGCAGCTTTTAGACAACGCACTGAACAAACCATTTGATTTTTCCTGCTGTCTTCAGCCGACTGTATGATTTTGTCATCTATGAGGAAATATCTTCATGCATTTCTCTTGTAGTTTGGGGATGACAAATGCTGCCTTAAAATCCAACTGAAATTAAATAGCATTTTTTTCCCTGCTACGTACTAAATCGCATGTCCTTTGTTCTCATCTGACATCCAATCAAAGTGCATTTTAAACCATATTTGTATTGAACTGACAAACAAGTCAGTCTACTTATTATTGAAGTTAAGAACATGAACACACACCTTGAACAAACGACCAACAAAACATTCCCCGGGGAAAGTGCGCTGCCGATGTCACCAGTAGATCAATAATTAGCTGTTCAGTGGCGTAGCACAAAAATCTGGGCTCTGTACATATGCGGCCTCAGTGAGCCCCTTTCCCCTTCTAATACACTTGTCACACCTGTAAAAATACCGGAATTAACAGGTTAACGAATTTTTTTTTTTTTTTTTTTAAGGCATTTTAAGAAAGTCTGCACAATCTAAAGATATATACATTTATATATAAAATTGCACGTAAAAAGAAACTTAATTCCAGGCTTTCTGGGGCCCTTCCCATGTTGGTCCCACAATTCCCCTCACTGCCAAAGCACTTAAACGTAAACGTACCTGCAAAGCATTGCTCACCCGTGGCTTGTAAGTTACAGCACACACTTACTTAGTCTCTTATTACCCTGCTGGAGCTCAGCCTGCCAGCTGCTGTCAGTCAAACACAGACACCAACACAACGCTGATAGCTAAAAGGAGCATTTTGGATATTTCCCTAAATGCCTTTTAATAATAATGAACTATTCACAACAAATTAAAAAAAGACTGACATTATTTTGACTGCAAAAAGGATGACTAGATTTGATTTCAATTGGAATATAACTATTTTTTTTCCAATTTCAAATATGAATATAGTGCACGTTGTCTTCTTCACAGTAACCAATAGATAACGAGTGACAATCTTTGACTTAAATCGATAAAGCACAACAACAAAGTAACTTTTACTCAAATTAAACCACGTCACTAACCTTTCTGACTTCATAGGGGTCGAGGCTTGACACCACAAATGTAGTTCCCATTAGGGACAATGGGTCGCAATGGGTCCGACACCAGGGTTTTGCAGACACTGATGGTATAAATTCAACCCAGCACAAACAATGGTTCCTGAAGAAACACATGAGAAACTGTCTTTTTTTTTTTTTTTTTTTTTTTAATTTGTCACCAAAGGGTTAACATGTCTTAAATGTATGCTATTAAAATAAGAGTACTTCCTATGTGTTTTACTGAATATTATTTATCTGCATTATTGCACTTTTTACATATACATGTAAACAAGCTTCCTGAAACACAACAGACTGTCCAAAAAAAAAAAAAAAAAAAAAAAAAATGCAACTACAATGGTTTGAATGATTTATGTTTATAGTAACCCTCTTGCTGGTTAAAATTCAGAAGTCAATTCACTAGATTCTTCTTATTTGGAGCCATTTGAGGACCCCTCCTTACACTCTTTAGGTAATTCCCCTGCAGTAGGTCCACATGGCAAATAGCATCATGCACGAACCAAGAACATAAAAACAAAAAACAAGAGCTATGATCTGACAGCGCTGACGATGGAGTTAAGGACGGGATGGGAGTGGGGTCTCCTCTTTCTGTTCACTTGTCACACAAGGTCAACGTGATCTACGGAGTACTGTATATGAAACCATCCAACTGTCCCTGGACAAAGAATTGCTCTGGAAAGACCTGATCTTCCTTACTCTCACTGACAAGATATTATGTGAAGTATTTCTGCCAATTCTCTGATTTGATTTCCGCCCAGAGAATGACTCTGCCCGATTTCCTTGCTGTTGTATTTCCTGTGTTTCTGTGGGGGGATGCAAAGAGGCAGAGAGAGAGAGAGAGAAGATTGTCACAGTGTGCGCAAAACAGATCATACAAGCCACTTAACAGCACTATAGCCAACTGGTACAAGAGGAAAACCCAGCCATGCCAGCGTGCCAATATAGTTTAACAGCTCGCTGAGAGGCGGGCAGCACCTGACAGATGCCACTTCAGGAGCATAATCCCAGAGGGCTGAAAAGATCCTCCACAGGATGGGGAGCCAGTAAAGCAGGAGACTGGCATACCCAACAACATACTGCAATGTTAAAATGAAATATCTATCAAGGCATCTTCTGACTGACAACGGAAAATATGAAGACGCAAAGATCAGTCAATAGACAAGAAAATAATCCCCAACTATTTTGATAACCAATTAATCCTTTGAACTATTTCTCAAGGAAAAAATGCCAAACATTCGCTGGTTTCTGCTACTTCGATGATAAGATTTGTGTTTCTTTGGCTTGTATGATAAACTGAATATCCTAACAGACAAATGGGATTGAAATGTGTCACCCATGGCTGTAGGAAATTATGATTGGCATTTTTCAATCTTTTGACAAAAAAAAAAAAAAGATTAATCAATAATGAAATTAATAGTTGCAGCCCTAGTAAAATATGGTTTATGTTTATTATTGTAATTAATAGTAGTAGTATTAGTAGCAGAATTATACTGGACAATTTTATCACAAAACAAGACAGAATTAACTAAACATTAAATTTGACCAGTTATTGTTTGCTTAAGAACAGCAGTGTCTCCTTTACATCATGATCATGACGGACTCCAATAAAATCACCTGTCAGGAAAACTGCTTTGCAGAATTGTCCTTGATCCTTCTTATTAAACCGGGAGCCTGTAGGCAGCGCTGGGCCTGCGGCAGCATTGTATTTCCTTCCTTTATTAAAATGTGCTCGTTAAAAACCTCTAATATTTCTAACATTTATTACAGGATTACTGTAGTTTTTTTTTTTGGTACGGGGGTTAAATCTCTCTCTCGCGCTCGCCACACAGCGCCGGGGAAACAAACAAAAGGGGCGCTCTGAATGGCACGTGCTCCGGGCGTCAGTCACCTGTTTCCTAGCAACGGACACAACAGAAAAGCACCTGTGGCTCTGAATAGAAGGCTCTGCAGCCCCCGGTTTGACCAAAAACCAGGGGGCATAGTGAAACATAAGCTTTATGAGCTTGTGTAGGTCATCATGTATAAGAGAGAGTAATATTGCCCCCCCCAAAATAATTCTCAAAATCGTACAGCATCTGACACCTACATGTGGTTGATGTAGCCCGGGTTCGTTAGCTTAGTAGGCTACTTCCGTATTTAAAGTTATGAAGCTCCTACCATCAGCTCTAGAGGCAGACTGTTCATGTGAGTATGGGCAGCAGCCTGTTTTATAATTCAATTACAGTTTCCCTTGATCTACTCTCTTTTTTTTTCTTTACTAACTGTTGCGATGGTTACGATGCTAATTAACGCTGCCGTGAATCATTTGGCTATTTTAAATAAACGGCTGCCATATTTCTACATTTTGATTTCCATACCAATTTCTCCTTTGCTGTGACACAGACGACCTGTTTTCTGTTGCTGAAAAGAGCTCATTTTGTTATCTTCAAAATTTTAGTTGCTGTAATATTCCTTTTTTCCCCCTATTATATTCTATTGGTATTAAATATGAAAAATATTAGAGAGCCCAGACTCCACTGTAGCCTGTCTGGAGGAAGGGACATGCGCAAAATTATGGGAATTAAGCTGTTTACATGTTGTGCGTTTTTTTTTTGTTTTTTTTTAAGCCACACACACACACACACACACACACACACACACACACACACACACACACACACACACACACACACACACACACACACAAAACAGATGACAGAGGGAGTAATTTTTTTAGGTCTCGCGCTCCGACGTCACCAGAACCTCGAGCCCCTGCATGCAAATCACGTCTCCGCTCGAGCCTCTCCATTGGCCGTCTCTCGCTCATTTAGCTGCTGTCAAAGCGCGCGGCCCGGGCACGCTCCGGTAACTTTTCTCAGTACAGCTTCAACCAAAGTAGGTTCAAACAACCGGTTTCTATTCTTCTCGGCGCTCGCGGATGACAGTAAAAAAAAAAAAAAAAAAGAAAAAAGCGTGAAAAAGGGGAAGTGCGGAGCAAGTTTACCTCTGAGTGGATTTCACCCTGAGACTACGGCACCTTTTCATCTCTCTCTCGGTTTCTGCCACTATTTATCGCTCGCTTCCTCGGAGGTTTAGCTGCGCGCGGGTCGGCCTGAATGTGTCTGTGTGTTTGACTGAGAAGTTTTGTCCTACCAAGACGAGGTGAATGTACAGCATCATGATGGAAACGGACTTACATTCCCCCGTGGTGCCCCAGACCAACCCATCCAACCCGGGGGGACACGCCGGAGGAGGAGGCGGGGGGGCCGGGGGCAAAGTCCCCCAGGAGAGAATCAAGAGACCCATGAACGCCTTCATGGTCTGGTCCCGGGGCCAGCGGAGGAAAATGGCACAGGAGAATCCCAAGATGCACAACTCGGAGATCAGCAAGCGGCTGGGCGCCGAGTGGAAGGTGATGACCGAGGCGGAGAAGAGGCCGTTCATCGACGAGGCGAAGCGGCTCCGGGCCATGCACATGAAGGAACACCCGGACTACAAGTACCGGCCGCGGAGGAAGACCAAGACGCTGCTGAAGAAGGACAAGTACTCGCTGGCCGGCGGGCTCCTCGGCGCCTCCGCAGGCGTAGGGATGGGTGGCGGGCAGCGGCTGGAGAGCCCCGGAGGGGGCCACGCAGGGGCGACCGCGGGCTACGCCTCGCACGTGAACGGCTGGGCAAACGGCACATACTCGGGCCAGGTGGCGGCCGCGGCGGCGGCGGCTCACGCCATGAT